>NC_047128.1:20035110-20079744 GCF_009829125.3 Periophthalmus magnuspinnatus | reverse complement strand
AAAGTGTGAATCTGTAACGTTACCATGGTGAATATCCCTCTAGGTTTGTAACAATCCATTATATTTTTGTTTTTTTCTTCCATGATCGTTGAGTTCTCAGCACTCCAGCTCGTTGGGTGGCGACAATACCCCTGTAGTGGCATTTTCCATTACCGGCTGCAGCCTAAAGAAGACTCCATAGCCCACAGAGAGCAGCTGCTGCAAGAGAGATCGATGCTCTGTCTTTTATTCTCCCATCAAAATGTGCAAACGGGACAGCGCTGCCTTCGTACGGGGTTGCATTCGCTGAAGGAGAGTTTTGCGCCCGCTGTCATCCATCCCTCGCCCCTGTCGCGTTACTGAAGCTGCTGGGGCCTGATCCTGCAGCTGCCACATCGGCGCTATGTCGGCAAATAAAACAAAGAAAGTCAAAATGGCCACCAAATCTTGCCCTGAGTGCGACCAACAGGTGAGGAAAGATTAAGAAGGAGTTTGCGATTTGATAGTGTGCGACTTGGGAGTGATGGTGGGAAAAAGGACAAGGGGGCAAAGGAGATTGGGTTGAAGAGAAGGGAATGAAAGAAAAATGTGGCAGAGGAGAGATTCTGCTGCTGGAAATGGGAATACACTTGGTTTGATGTGTTTAATGGTTAATATCTCTGTAACTACTGGACTTCATGCGTGTTCTACAGTAAGAAAAGTGGGACAAAGTTCATCATGTTTAGTCTTCTCTCGTAGTAGTAGTTAGTGATAGTAGTAGTGGTTAATGATAGTGGTGGTAGTAATGGTAGTAGTGGTAGTAGTAGTAGTGGTTAATGGTGGTGGTAGTAGTAGTGGTTAGTGGTAGTGGTTAGTGTTAGTAGTGGTAGTGGTGTAGTAGTAGTAGTGGTTAATGGTAGTGGTGGTAGTAATAGTAGTATTAGTAGTTGTTAATGGTAGTAGTGGTAGTAGTACTTAGTGGTAGAAGTAGTTAGTGGTAATGGTAGTTGTAGTAGGTAGTGGTAGTGGTAGTAGTAGTTAATGGTAGTAGTAGTGGTAGTTAGTAGTAGTAGTAGTAGTAGTAGTAGTATTTGTAGTTGTAGTGGTAGCAGTGTAAGGTTTGAACTAATTGTACTTGAAAAAGTAGCAATTAGTAGCCACGCATACTTATAACATTTTTCAAAGTACTTTTACAAATTTACAAAGTGCAAATTGTGATTCAGCTGATAAAAACAATGAATGTTTCTATTCCAGTGTCAAAACTAGATCCTAATTTGAGCAGGTATCACTACTAAAAAGTCACATTCACTGGGCAGAAATGAACCTTTCCTGAATATCTTTTTAGAATGATCTTGAGCTGCATCAGAACAAGTATGAGACACATAGACTAGTACACGCCCATGGACCACTATGGAACCTACCTGGACGACAGAGAGATTACACAGATATAAGGCCACATGGAAATATAAAAGAAATGGAATGTTGAAAATCACATTCTATTGTCGAAAGAAAGATTTATTATTATTATTCTTTTTTTATCATTGTGGTATTGGTATTGTCATTTATTCCTTAGTATCGAAATAGAGTTTGACATTTTAGTATCGTGACACTAGACCAGTGGTTCTTAACCTGGGTTCGATTGAACCCTAAGGGTTCGGTGAGTCAGTCTCAGGGGTTCGGTGGAGGTCAAGACATGCACCCGACTCATATGATTAGTGGACTGTGAGCGTCTTCAGACGTTGGCCCAATTCAACAAATGCACCCTTTGATGTGTCTATCGACGTGCCTGCCCAACTTAAATGAGCCGTTTGAACGGCATAAAACGACATAAAAACGAAGAAAAGGAACAGACTTTGCTGTGAAAATGACATGAGAGTGACGCTCACCAAGGTGAAGCCATGCATTTCTGAACTGGTCTCTCAAAGGCAACAGCAGAAGTCACACTGATTTGCAGTAAATATTCATTATTATTCTAGCCTGATGGAAATTAGGTGATGGGTGTGTGTTAAAATGTTAAAAATAATAAATAGCATAAATACAATAAGTTCATTATTGAAATACATAAGGTTAAAAATTAAAATAATTTCAGTGTGGTAGTATTAAAAAAGGTCATGTCTTTGTTAAAAGGTATTTATGTCATTTGTTGTGAGTTCATGCATTGCATTGGTTTTATTCTTTGAACACAGTGATGTTAATGCACGATTCATTTTGTGCACCAGTAAAACATACATATGTCTTGAGTTTGAAAGAAAAAAAAAAAAAAAAATTCAATAAACAAGGGTTCAGTGAATGTGCATATGAAACTGGTGGGGTTCAGTACCTCCAACAAGGTTAAAAACCACTGCACTAGACACTACAAACTAGTATGAGAGTGGACCTACATCCTAACAACACATGGTAGCCTCAACATTTTCATGTAATCTGTATGGCTTTTATAACTTGTTTTCTGTACAGCTTTTATAACTTGTTTTCTGTCTGTCTTCTAGATTCCGGTGGCTTGTAAGTCATGTCCCTGCGGGTTTGTTTTTATCAGCCGCAAACTCCTGACGGCCAGGTTAAATGAGCGCCCCTCCTCCCCAGGACTAGCAGGTTATTGGAGTTTTTATAATAAAACGTTACAAAAGTTACATGCAGCTCTTTTTGAACACAGCCACACCCTCTCCTCCAATTCGTTGACAGAGGCTGACCAATCGGAGGGGAGGGTGATACAAATTTAGGAGCTTCAGTTAGGCCTACTTTTTCTGCAATATGAATCTTTGAAGCTCAACACTCATTGGCCACCCCCTGGTTCCTGAAGTAAATCTCTCATTCATTTTTCCACATAGACATAGAAAATATATATATATATATATATATAAGTCTGAAACAGCTGGGAGCAAATCAGCTACACTCTATGGTAACAAGAGACCAGAAGACTGCGGGCGTCTGTGTGCTGCTGTATGAGATATATATATATATAATTTATATTTTTATATATATTTTACCAAATTATTCTGTGACAGCCCTACAATTTTGTTGCTTAGAGAAAGGAAATGTCTCTAAATACGAAACATTTGACATATTCACTATTGTGATGATTAAAATGAGTGTATTTCATATCATGTCAGTGGTTTAACACGAGACTTTTAGTATCACAGCCATTATTTTTTAATGAACCATTTTGAATTGATTTGAATTATATTGTATTGAATTTTATCAAATTGGAAGACCATTGTATCAAGATGGATATCATATTATGGCCTATGTATCGAGGTACATATTGTATCAACACCCAGCCCCACACAGGGCCTAAACATGACCTGCAAAATCTATTTCTGAAACGTTATGAATAGTAAGTAATTATAACATTTTGCTGACTTGTGTTTTACAACCATGTTATGGATATTAGTTTCCACATAGTTGATTAGCCTCTGCAGTGCCTTTTAACTCTTAATATTTAATTTTTTGAAAAGTCTATTGGGAAAAATGTATTGGAAATGTACTTCTCGAACCAGAGCGGACTTCAAAGGCTGTTGAGCTCCATTAAGAGTTACTGATGGGACAATATTTTGAGCTTTCAAAATGTCACAGTATGTCTCTTCCGGGTGTATTTTTCTTTCTTTTTTTATTTCCTCCAATCTGCCACCTGTTTTGATGCAATAATCACAATAATTTGGTGCAACTGCAGCTTTTTCTGAAAATTATGAAAATAAAAAAATGTATATCTTATTGTTGCAAAGGGAAATATATGAACAAAATATTGAATTTGTTTATTTGATCAAAATCTTGTCTGGTTTTGTTCTCCGTGAACGACATCTAGTGTCTTATCCCATCCCACCACTAAATGGTCATAAATTGTTTAAAAAACTAATTGTCCTATGCCCAAAAAATGCTGGTATTTTTTTTAATTTATACTTTTTTCTACCATATTACTACTCTCACTATTCACTAGGCTTTGTGTAGGCATAAAATACTGATAACACATATTTTAAAAATGTATTAACGTGCAGATCAACTGGAGTCGAAGCGACGGCGAACTGAGCGCATTCGTAAAGACCGTATCGAGGCTCTGCCTAGTGACATGGAGAACCGGAGGAGACCTCGACCCAGCTGTCAGGGAGACCCCATCCGCAGGGGCCGAGGGAGACCCAAGACTGTGGGCCTCAAGAAGGTGGAGGATGACAGAGGTGTGGTCATGTGGATTTCTTACCTTACAAATGCTTTACAATTGGTCCATAAATAGTAATGACATCACGTCTAAGCCAAATAATTTTAAAGTCTTCAAATATTGCCCTCATGAAATTTCATTATTATAAGTCGGGTCCATCTTCCTGTGATTAATGCAACAGTCTGAAGGGCTTTCAATCTTCAACAATCTTTCAAAAATGAAACTCATTAAAAAACATTGTGATCTAAATATGTTATGTGTTAGCAATGAATTACCCCATAGTGTAGTAAGTGTAATACCCCCTCAAAATATGTCATACGCATGGGGCTATCACGATCTAACAATTATTCAATTAATACAAAAAAAAAAAAAAAAGCCATATGTATTCTTAGTAGCCGCCTTACAGAGCTCTTTCTAGGTCTTAGTTTTGACTCATTTTTGGAGCGTCAGAAGCGTCAGTGTGCTGCTGACTTAGTTTTTGAGAATATTGGAAATTTAGAATTGGGGGGAAAAAAATCTATAGAAATGATTTGCTATAAAGATTTGCTCAAGTCACTTTACGGAGATGTTATATTAGTGTCTATTTTTTTTTTTTTTTTTTAAGTCTATTTTTTTTAAATTATTTTAAGCTATTTATCTATTATCTTGTTTTATTGCATGTACCATTTTCCTTCTGTTCTTTAATTGTGCGGTGCAATACTGTGGGACTAATAAAGGCATATCTTATCTTAAAACATGTCATGTCTGTTTGTGTTGACAGAGAAACAAGAGAAGGAGGTGGACATGTACGCCAGCCTCTCAGATGAGAAAGCCTTTGTGTTTTCTGTGGCTTTAGCCGAGATCAACCGCAAGATCCTGGGACAGAGACTGATCATGTGACATCCGCTTCTGCTGGAATCCATACCCAGGATTATAATTTTTATTTGAATATTTAGTTTTTCTCCACAGAATACCAAAAAAGGACTGGACTGAGTGGAAATAGTGCCCTTTTTGCTGTTTTTGACACAAATGCCTGCAAAATAACTAAGACTTTTGAGACTTTATTCTTGGGGATGTACTGTAGGAACACATGCTGAACTCTAATAAACATATATTTTTGTGCATTCTGTATTTGTTATTGCAATTCGTTGGATATTGTTATTGACATTTTTATAATAAGAGTTAAAGCACCACTTGCTTATCTTCATGGAGATATTGCTTTGCGTAGATTGTTCCACAGTATGATAATAAACTTGTCTATCTCCACGGAGACAAGTACGGGACACCACAAGGTCAAGTTGCAGGTCAGATCTGTGGAGAAGTGAGCCCACTCGCAGTAACCATGCATGTTTCAGTTGCAATAGTGGTTACATTTTTAGATATGAAACACTATAGTTGAATAATACTACTGTGGAACATTCCAGGAAATACAATAACATCTCCATGTAGACAAAGTGGTGAACCCTTCTCCTTTTAAAGCGTTATAAAGCTGTGGTCAGAAGCCATTATTACATCCATAAACTGACTTATTTTATTACAATGTATTTATAGGCAGAAAAAACTAAATAACTGATTCCCTCACAGTCTAATTGCTGGGTTTCAGATGACATCACAACATTTCAGCAAAAATTAATGTAACAGAAATGATCAGCATTTGTGAATTTACCTTTTAGATATTTCATGGGAAAATCCAGTGTAATCAATAAAGAAAACGGCTTCTTGGAGTGTGACTCTACGGATTGGGAATTATTAAAAGAGTTATTTACAGAGTGGTGCTGAAGCAGGTGATGGTGATGTCCTACTCCCAGATGGGCAGAACAAAAGCCAGTATTCCCTAATATTTAGATTCTTACAAGAAATACCCAAACAGTAAATTTACAAATGATTGATCATTTTTATTACTGATTATACCCTAGAATTGGCTATATTACACAAGTCTGCATTTTATCCATATTCATTTTAACTACCTCCCATCTGTAATGTATTATTGAATTTCAGACATAATGAAACCATACACACCATTAAGACCTGCAGATGAGTGTAGCTGTGTAATCTCCAGTCAAGGTGCAGTCGAATATATCACTACAATTCATATCATATTGCTGAAATAAAGTTATATTTGTGCTTTTTATACAGAGCAAGGGCATTTAGTATTAACACAAAGAAAAAACTTGGTTAGAGATGCCACGAAGTAGGTGGCAATGCCTTAACCGTATATGTGTTGCAGCCCACAGGGGCCATTTCCATCCTTGTCAAGGGGAGTGCTAACCTTCTCTCCTTTCATACAACACGCATGTGTAAGAGAGAGCTCCGGTATATATGGAGCGAAAACAGGCAGACACGCTGGGTCATGGTTGTAAATTAGTATCGCCAAAAGTAATATCGAGGCCAGGGAAGTTAGAAAATACAATAACTTAATAAGACGCATATTTATTCACTGCGCACGAATTTTACGTTTTAAATGCTTTATTCTTTACTGTTTTGCTCCATTGCAGCCACGGACCCATAATGCATTGCGAGACAAGACTCCACTTCTATCATAAAACTACGACGCAAATTATGGCTTTACAGATGTATCAGTTTAGGTTATGCACGTATTACTGACCTGCATATATTTTCAAACCATAAATACTCTTAATTTGTTCAAGGAGATGTAGACATAAGCCTATCTTAAAACAATCTTTTAACAGAGCTTAGTCGTTGTTGTATGTTGTGACTCAATCTGCCACATGAGGGCGCTTTTGGCTCAATATAAAAGACTGGATTGCATTTGCAATAATAAATCATTCTATACTGAACAACAATATGTGGTTGTAGGTCATCTGTCAGTTAGATTATGTGCATTGTGCATGATATTACAGAGATAAATATATCTTCAGAGAGATGACAGTGACCTAAAAATGCTACTTGGATAAATGGCGAAATGTATTCACAAAAACGTCTGTCAGTTGACAAATTCAGTTTTCTTTAGCTATAACTCACCAGAAACACTCACTGGTGTTATTCCAAATGTTGTAATGTCATGTGCATAACATCTATATAATCTGTATCCAGGGGTTCTTAACCTTTTTGACTTCTGCTCTAGTAACCTGTATGTGCACCCGTATGGGCCCTGGTGTCCAGTCGCGTTGACGTAGGAATATCAATTTAAAAAAAATCAAACTGGTCTTTACGGACAAAAACTAAGTCCCTTAAAAAAATAAAAATTCTTGCTACAGTGCACCAGAAGTGTTGCTTCTGTTGTCAGTGTGTCCGTGTGCATGGTCACACCGGGGCAGGATTATCTGACCACTGCCCCCTCTCAGTGGACATACCCCGGGCTCAGTGGAGCCTCTCCTCATCGCTGTGACATGTGTTTGTTTGGAGTCGTACACAGATCTGCTGCTCTGACAGAAACCTTTACAACGGCGATGGGACATCAGCACTTTGATTGTGTCCAGCGTGTCCACTGCCCCCTACGTCCAGCGCTGTCCTTTGCCCCTCTGTCCACCCCTGTCCAGTCAGTCTGTTATGGTCCTGTGTCCAGTGATGAGTCGGAACACCTGCCCTGAGCTTGGACACTCTGTGGAATGTGTTTTTAGAGGTTTTTAGACTCTTTTTGTTTGTTGTTGAATTGTTTTTCACTGTTTTGTGTGATAAGGACATATTAGGATATCTGGGCTGTATCTGGACATTTGGGCACAGGGGAAAGTGAATAGGAGCCATCATGTCTTCTTTCAAACTGGACTTTCTCCCAGAGATGATGGTCGACCACTGCTCCTTGTCTTCAAATCCGGTGTAAGTTTTTATCACACATTCTACACCTGACAAATGCAGAATTTTTAATATTTCGTAAGGGCCAGCTGTAGTAAGTCAGATGCCCTTCCTTTACAAGCAACCACATTACTGTGACTCAAGGATGTGCCACCAACAGTGGGGGGCACTGTTGGTGGCACATCCTTGAGTCACAGTAATGTGGTTGCTTGTAAAGGAAGGGCATCTGACTTACTACAGCTGGCCCTTACGAAATATTAAAAATTCTGCATTTGTCAGGTGTAGAATGTGTGATAAAAACTTACACCGGATTTGAAGACAAGGAGCAGTGGTCGACCATCATCTCTGGGAGAAAGTCCAGTTTGAAAGAAGACATGATGGCTCCTATTCACTTTCCCCCTGTGCCCAAATGTCCAGATACAGCCCAGATATCCTAATATGTCCTTATCACACAAAACAGTGAAAAACAATTCAACAACAAACAAAAAGAGTCTAAAAACCTCTAAAAACACATTCCACAGAGTGTCCAAGCTCAGGGCAGGTGTTCCGACTCATCACTGGACACAGGACCATAACAGACTGACTGGACAGGGGTGGACAGAGGGGCAAAGGACAGCGCTGGACGTAGGGGGCAGTGGACACGCTGGACACAATCAAAGTGCTGATGTCCCATCGCCGTTGTAAAGGTTTCTGTCAGAGCAGCAGATCTGTGTACGACTCCAAACAAACACATGTCACAGCGATGAGGAGAGGCTCCACTGAGCCCGGGGTATGTCCACTGAGAGGGGGCAGTGGTCAGATAATCCTGCCCCGGTGTGACCATGCACACGGACACACTGACAACAGAAGCAACACTTCTGGTGCACTGTAGCAAGAATTTTTATTTTTTTAAGGGACTTAGTTTTTGTCCGTAAAGACCAGTTTGATTTTTTTTAAATTGATATTCCTACGTCAACGCGACTGGACACCAGGGCCCATACGGGTGCACATACAGGTTACTAGAGCAGAAGTCAAAAAGGTTAAGAACCCCTGGATACAGATTATATAGATGTTATGCACATGACATTACAACATTTGGAATAACACCAGTGAGTGTTTCTGGTGAGTTATAGCTAAAGAAAACTGAATTTGTCAACTGACAGAAGTTTTTGTGAATACATTTCGCCATTTATCCAAGTAGCATTTTTAGGTCACTGTCATCTCTCTGAAGATATATTTATCTCTGTAATATCATGCACAATGCACATAATCTAACTGACAGATGACCTACAACCACATATTGTGTGATTGTTCAGTATAGAATGATTTATTATTGCAAATGCAATCCAGTCTTTTATATTGAGCCAAAAGCGCCCTCATGTGGCAGATTGAGTCACAACATACAACAACGACTAAGCTCTGTTAAAAGATTGTTTTAAGATAGGCTTATGTCTACATCTCCTTGAACAAATTAAGAGTATTTATGGTTTGAAAATATATGCAGGTCAGTAATACGTGCATAACCTAAACTGATACATCTGTAAAGCCATAATTTGCGTCGTAGTTTTATGATAGAAGTGGAGTCTTGTCTCGCAATGCATTATGGGTCCGTGGCTGCAATGGAGCAAAACAGTAAAGAATAAAGCATTTAAAACGTAAAATTCGTGCGCAGTGAATAAATATGCGTCTTATTAAGTTATTGTATTTTCTAACTTCCCTGGCCTCGATATTACTTTTGGCGATACTAATTTACAACCATGACCCAGCGTGTCTGCCTGTTTTCGCTCCATATATATCGGAGCTCTCTCTTACACATGCGTGTTGTATGAAAGGAGAGAAGGTTAGCACTCCCCTTGACAAGGATGGAAATGGCCCCTGTGGCCTGCAACACATATACGGTTAAGGCATTGCCACCTACTTCGTGGCATCTCTAACCAAGTTTTTTCTTTGTGTTAATACTAAATGTATAAAAAGCACAAATATAACTTTATTTCAGCAATATGATATGAATTGTAGTGATATATTCGACTGCACCTTGACTGGAGATTACACAGCTACACTCATCTGCAGGTCTTAATGGTGTGTATGGTTTCATTATGTCTGAAATTCAATAATACATTACAGATGGGAGGTAGTTAAAATGAATATGGATAAAATGCAGACTTGTGTAATATAGCCAATTCTAGGGTATAATCAGTAATAAAAATGATCAATCATTTGTAAATTTACTGTTTGGGTATTTCTTGTAAGAATCTAAATATTAGGGAATACTGGCTTTTGTTCTGCCCATCTGGGAGTAGGACATCACCATCACCTGCTTCAGCACCACCCTGTAAATAACTCTTTTAATAATTCCCAATCCGTAGAGTCACACTCCAAGAGGCCGTTTTCTTTATTGATTACACTGGATTTTCCCATGAAATATCTAAAAGGTAAATTCACAAATGCTGATCATTTCTGTTACATTAATTTTTGCTGAAATGTTGTGATGTCATCTGAAACCCAGCAATTAGACTGTGAGGGAATCAGTTATTTAGTTTTTTTCTGCCTATAAATACATTGTAATAAAATAAGTCAGTTTATGGATGTAATAATGGCTTCTGACCACAGCTTTATAACGCTTTAAAAGGAGAAGGGTTCACCATTTTGTCTGCATGGAGATGTTATTGTATTTCCTAGAATGTTCCACAGTAGTATTATTCAACTATAGTGTTTCATATCTAAAAATGTAACCACTATTGCAACTGAAACATGCATGGTTACTGCGAGTGGGCTCACTTCTCCACAGATCTGACCTGCAACTTGACCTTGTGGTGTCCCGTACTTGTCTCCGTGGAGATAGACAAGTTTATTATCATACTGTGGAACAATCTACGCAAAGCAATATCTCCATGAAGATAAGCAAGTGGTGCTTTAACTCTTATTATAAAAATGTCAATAACAATATCCAACGAATTGCAATAACAAATACAGAATGCACAAAAATATATGTTTATTAGAGTTCAGCATGTGTTCCTACAGTACATCCCCAAGAATAAAGTCTCAAAAGTCTTAGTTATTTTGCAGGCATTTGTGTCAAAAACAGCAAAAAGGGCACTATTTCCACTCAGTCCAGTCCTTTTTGGTATTCTGTGGAGAAAAACTAAATATTCAAATAAAAATTATAATCCTGGGTATGGATTCCAGCAGAAGCGGATGTCACATGATCAGTCTCTGTCCCAGGATCTTGCGGTTGATCTCGGCTAAAGCCACAGAAAACACAAAGGCTTTCTCATCTGAGAGGCTGGCGTACATGTCCACCTCCTTCTCTTGTTTCTCTGTCAACACAAACAGACATGACATGTTTTAAGATAAGATATGCCTTTATTAGTCCCACAGTATTGCACCGCACAATTAAAGAACAGAAGGAAAATGGTACATGCAATAAAACAAGATAATAGATAAATAGCTTAAAATAATTTAAAAAAATAGACTTAAAAAAAAAAATAAAAAAATAGACACTAATATAACATCTCCGTAAAGTGACTTGAGCAAATCTTTATAGCAAATCATTTCTATAGATTTTTTTCCCCCCAATTCTAAATTTCCAATATTCTCAAAAACTAAGTCAGCAGCACACTGACGCTTCTGACGCTCCAAAAATGAGTCAAAACTAAGACCTAGAAAGAGCTCTGTAAGGCGGCTACTAAGAATACATATGGCTTTTTTTTTTTTTTTTTGTATTAATTGAATAATTGTTAGATCGTGATAGCCCCATGCGTATGACATATTTTGAGGGGGTATTACACTTACTACACTATGGGGTAATTCATTGCTAACACATAACATATTTAGATCACAATGTTATTTTTAATGAGTTTCATTTTTGAAAGATTGTTGAAGATTGAAAGCCCTTCAGACTGTTGCATTAATCACAGGAAGATGGACCCGACTTATAATAATGAAATTTCATGAGGGCAATATTTGAAGACTTTAAAATTATTTGGCTTAGACGTGATGTCATTACTATTTATGGACCAATTGTAAAGCATTTGTAAGGTAAGAAATCCACATGACCACACCTCTGTCATCCTCCACCTTCTTGAGGCCCACAGTCTTGGGTCTCCCTCGGCCCCTGCGGATGGGGTCTCCCTGACAGCTGGGTCGAGGTCTCCTCCGGTTCTCCATGTCACTAGGCAGAGCCTCGATACGGTCTTTACGAATGCGCTCAGTTCGCCGTCGCTTCGACTCCAGTTGATCTGCACGTTAATACATTTTTAAAATATGTGTTATCAGTATTTTATGCCTACACAAAGCCTAGTGAATAGTGAGAGTAGTAATATGGTAGAAAAAAGTATAAATTAAAAAAAATACCAGCATTTTTTGGGCATAGGACAATTAGTTTTTTAAACAATTTATGACCATTTAGTGGTGGGATGGGATAAGACACTAGATGTCGTTCACGGAGAACAAAACCAGACAAGATTTTGATCAAATAAACAAATTCAATATTTTGTTCATATATTTCCCTTTGCAACAATAAGATATACATTTTTTTATTTTCATAATTTTCAGAAAAAGCTGCAGTTGCACCAAATTATTGTGATTATTGCATCAAAACAGGTGGCAGATTGGAGGAAATAAAAAAAGAAAGAAAAATACACCCGGAAGAGACATACTGTGACATTTTGAAAGCTCAAAATATTGTCCCATCAGTAACTCTTAATGGAGCTCAACAGCCTTTGAAGTCCGCTCTGGTTCGAGAAGTACATTTCCAATACATTTTTCCCAATAGACTTTTCAAAAAATTAAATATTAAGAGTTAAAAGGCACTGCAGAGGCTAATCAACTATGTGGAAACTAATATCCATAACATGGTTGTAAAACACAAGTCAGCAAAATGTTATAATTACTTACTATTCATAACGTTTCAGAAATAGATTTTGCAGGTCATGTTTAGGCCCTGTGTGGGGCTGGGTGTTGATACAATATGTACCTCGATACATAGGCCATAATATGATATCCATCTTGATACAATGGTCTTCCAATTTGATAAAATTCAATACAATATAATTCAAATCAATTCAAAATGGTTCATTAAAAAATAATGGCTGTGATACTAAAAGTCTCGTGTTAAACCACTGACATGATATGAAATACACTCATTTTAATCATCACAATAGTGAATATGTCAAATGTTTCGTATTTAGAGACATTTCCTTTCTCTAAGCAACAAAATTGTAGGGCTGTCACAGAATAATTTGGTAAAATATATATAAAAATATAAATTATATATATATATCTCATACAGCAGCACACAGACGCCCGCAGTCTTCTGGTCTCTTGTTACCATGTAGTGTAGCTGATTTGCTCCCAGCTGTTTCAGACTTATATATATATATATATATATATATATATATATATATTCTATGTCTATGTGGAAAAATGAATGAGAGATTTACTTCAGGAACCAGGGGGTGGCCAATGAGTGTTGAGCTTCAAAGATTCATATTGCAGAAAAAGTAGGCCTAACTGAAGCTCCTAAATTTGTATCACCCTCCCCTCCGATTGGTCAGCCTCTGTCAACGAATTGGAGGAGAGGGTGTGGCTGTGTTCAAAAAGAGCTGCATGTAACTTTTGTAACGTTTTATTATAAAAACTCCAATAACCTGCTAGTCCTGGGGAGGAGGGGCGCTCATTTAACCTGGCCGTCAGGAGTTTGCGGCTGATAAAAACAAACCCGCAGGGACATGACTTACAAGCCACCGGAATCTAGAAGACAGACAGAAAACAAGTTATAAAAGCTGTACAGAAAACAAGTTATAAAAGCCATACAGATTACATGAAAATGTTGAGGCTACCATGTGTTGTTAGGATGTAGGTCCACTCTCATACTAGTTTGTAGTGTCTAGTGCAGTGGTTTTTAACCTTGTTGGAGGTACTGAACCCCACCAGTTTCATATGCACATTCACTGAACCCTTGTTTATTGAATTTTTTTTTTTTTTTTTTCTTTCAAACTCAAGACATATGTATGTTTTACTGGTGCACAAAATGAATCGTGCATTAACATCACTGTGTTCAAAGAATAAAACCAATGCAATGCATGAACTCACAACAAATGACATAAATACCTTTTAACAAAGACATGACCTTTTTTAATACTACCACACTGAAATTATTTTAATTTTTAACCTTATGTATTTCAATAATGAACTTATTGTATTTATGCTATTTATTATTTTTAACATTTTAACACACACCCATCACCTAATTTCCATCAGGCTAGAATAATAATGAATATTTACTGCAAATCAGTGTGACTTCTGCTGTTGCCTTTGAGAGACCAGTTCAGAAATGCATGGCTTCACCTTGGTGAGCGTCACTCTCATGTCATTTTCACAGCAAAGTCTGTTCCTTTTCTTCGTTTTTATGTCGTTTTATGCCGTTCAAACGGCTCATTTAAGTTGGGCAGGCACGTCGATCGACACATCAAAGGGTGCATTTGTTGAATTGGGCCAACGTCTGAAGACGCTCACAGTCCACTAATCATATGAGTCGGGTGCATGTCTTGACCTCCACCGAACCCCTGAGACTGACTCACCGAACCCTTAGGGTTCAATCGAACCCAGGTTAAGAACCACTGGTCTAGTGTCACGATACTAAAATGTCAAACTCTATTTCGATACTAAGGAATAAATGACAATACCAATACCACAATGATAAAAAAAGAATAATAATAATAAATCTTTCTTTCGACAATAGAATGTGATTTTCAACATTCCATTTCTTTTATATTTCCATGTGGCCTTATATCTGTGTAATCTCTCTGTCGTCCAGGTAGGTTCCATAGTGGTCCATGGGCGTGTACTAGTCTATGTGTCTCATACTTGTTCTGATGCAGCTCAAGATCATTCTAAAAAGATATTCAGGAAAGGTTCATTTCTGCCCAGTGAATGTGACTTTTTAGTAGTGATACCTGCTCAAATTAGGATCTAGTTTTGACACTGGAATAGAAACATTCATTGTTTTTATCAGCTGAATCACAATTTGCACTTTGTAAATTTGTAAAAGTACTTTGAAAAATGTTATAAGTATGCGTGGCTACTAATTGCTACTTTTTCAAGTACAATTAGTTCAAACCTTACACTGCTACCACTACAACTACAACTACTACTACTACTACTACTACTACTACTACTACTAACTACCACTACTACTACCATTAACTACTACTACCACTACCACTACCTACTACAACTACCATTACCACTAACTACTTCTACCACTAAGTACTACTACCACTACTACCATTAACAACTACTAATACTACTACTATTACTACCACCACTACCATTAACCACTACTACTACTACTACCACCACTACCACTACTAACACTAACCACTACCACTAACCACTACTACTACCACCACCATTAACCACTACTACTACTACTACTACCACTACTACCATTACTACCACCACTATCATTAACCACTACTACTATCACTAACTACTACTACGAGAGAAGACTAAACATGATGAACTTTGTCCCACTTTTCTTACTGTAGAACACGCATGAAGTCCAGTAGTTACAGAGATATTAACCATTAAACACATCAAACCAAGTGTATTCCCATTTCCAGCAGCAGAATCTCTCCTCTGCCACATTTTTCTTTCATTCCCTTCTCTTCAACCCAATCTCCTTTGCCCCCTTGTCCTTTTTCCCACCATCACTCCCAAATCGCACACTATCAAATCGCAAACTCCTTCTTAATCTTTCCTCACCTGTTGGTCGCACTCAGGGCAAGATTTGGTGGCCATTTTGACTTTCTTTGTTTTATTTGCCGACATAGCGCCGATGTGGCAGCTGCAGGATCAGGCCCCAGCAGCTTCAGTAACGCGACAGGGGCGAGGGATGGATGACAGCGGGCGCAAAACTCTCCTTCAGCGAATGCAACCCCGTACGAAGGCAGCGCTGTCCCGTTTGCACATTTTGATGGGAGAATAAAAGACAGAGCATCGATCTCTCTTGCAGCAGCTGCTCTCTGTGGGCTATGGAGTCTTCTTTAGGCTGCAGCCGGTAATGGAAAATGCCACTACAGGGGTATTGTCGCCACCCAACGAGCTGGAGTGCTGAGAACTCAACGATCATGGAAGAAAAAAACAAAAATATAATGGATTGTTACAAACCTAGAGGGATATTCACCATGGTAACGTTACAGATTCACACTTTGGTCCAGTAGCCATGTGTAACCGGTTCATTTGTATTTGTATAATTACACAAAATGGTGCTTTTGTTTATTACAGTTTTGCTCAGGGCCGGCCCAGCCTATAAGCAGACTAAGCAGCTGCTGAGGGGCCCAAGGTCATCAGGGGGCCCCCAAGAGCCCATACATTGTAATGAAAATAATATAATATGTAAAGTTATGCTGGAAACAGTGGCCTAAATATCCCTCTATAGAGATTACGTTTGTTTTGGTTTTAAAAAAAAATATTTTTAGTTTTTTTGGTGTTTTTTTTATAAATAGTAGCAAAAATATGTGCTACCTACATTTGTTTTATCTATGTGTTTACACCCCGAGGTACTTTTGAATTTACAAGTTACATTAAAACATTTCAGTCTTTTGGTCATATAAATACAAACACAATTGAACAAGGTGATAAGATAAGATAAGATATGCCTTTATTAGTCCCACAGTGGGGAGAATCCAGTATTGCACCGCACAGTTTAAGAACAGCAGGAAAATGGTAACATGCAATAAAACAAGATAATAGATAATAGCTTAAATAATTTAAAAATAGACTTAAAAAATAAACTAAAAATAGACTCTGAGAGCAAAATATAAAATACCAACAAAAACTACTATGTACAATAAGAGTGACAGTGCAGTGCAGCATATGAACAGAATAAATCTCTGTAAAGTGACTTCAGCGGATTTACATGGTATTCAGTATTGCACATAGGTATAATTGAATGACACATGTTCAGTGTTAAGAGTGATGAGAGCAGGGCCATAATGCATTTAAATGCACAAATGCAAGTCACCAATAGCTGAGCCCAGGTACATCCACTGCCAAGGGGCCCAGAAAGCTGGGGTTGGCCTTGGTTTTGCTCATACCTGGTGTTTGATTATTCTTTATTTCTGTTTCTTCTTTGCGTGACCTTCGCCTTGCCCTTGTTATAAATTTGGGGTTTGACCTCTGCCTCTTCCTTTTGTAAATACAGTAAGTGTTCTTTTGTTATTATTTTTTACCTTTATTTGCATCTGTAATTATATTTTACTTGTATTTAAGTTGATGTTGAGCTCTGATGTTGCTCTGTTGCTTTCATTTATTCATGTGAACAAGTGTGGGGAGATGCTAACTCGATGCATTACTTTCTGTCCTGTAGTTTGGGTTGGACTAATAAATAGTGGCACAAGTTAATCTTATTTTGTATTACTGTGAATCAGATTAAATGGAGAGTGCCTCCAAAAGTTCCCACTGTGTCCCACAGCTCCTTAATGCATCACAAACTGCACAACACAACTCAGAAGTCCACCTGGCACACATGTTCAGATTGTAAATTCCACTTCAGTGTTGATTTGACTTTTTTGTAGCTACTGCTAATATCATAACCATTAACATTCTCTGGTGTGATGCTAACTGTAGGCACTGCTCTGTCTGAAGCTCTGTTACTCAAGTTAGACTTAAATCTGAGCTTTGTTTTAACACACCACTCTGATCAGGAGCTGATTTAGCTGGAATTATAACAGGTCAGATGACTTGTTCTGTTAAACAAGTACCTCTGAAATAACATCACAAACTCAAGCTAGCTACCATTAGCCAGTGGTTAGTCACTAGCAATTTTTTGTTGTAAATAAAACACCTTAACAGACTTTTGAAAATGTCCTATTTAAATCCATTTAGTATTTTCTCTTGTGTTTTTGGATTATTTAAAATGTTTTTGTCTGTGTTTGCTAATGTGTGCATTGTGTAAATATTCAACATTCTGACATACACATACATCCAAAACCTTGACTTTCAGTCAAAAATTAACATTAATGCTTGGCTTTTTATTATTTTTATTTTGCTACTCAAAATATGAATTATTATTTATTTAAGCCATGTATTTTAAATAACTAGAATAATTATGCAGAGACATTATATTAAGGTGAAAACAGATCCCGCAGAGCTCCTGGACCTTCAAAACTGCCAATACTCTATGCCAGTTTAAAGCATTTAATCAGTGAATTGTCTGGCCTTGTTTCTACAAGATTTTTTCTATAGGTGACCATTTTATTGTTTTTACAGTCACAAAATAGCCACTTCAATATCTACAACAATATCTAAAATTACTCTAGCTATATTTACACCACACTGAAGGAAAAGTGCATGCCATTGTGTCCTTGGGCAAGACAATTCACCCATCTTGCCTGCATACGTGGTGTATGAATGAGCGAATATTGGTGGTCAGAAAGGTTATTGGCAGACTGGCAGTCACATCAGAGTTAGCAAACAAGTGTGTAGAGTGATATAACTTCTTTAAAGGATAGCATAATAATTCAAAACAAATACTTCATGGTAATGGTGTTAGCTTTATGTTGCTCTGACACCTATAAGTGATCTAAATCATAACCAATTTCTACTATAAGGACAATCTTTTTCCCTCCCTTCCTTCCTTTTTTTGGCCAAAAATCCAAGCTGATCCAGCACAGCACAGTAACACAATTATACAAGACAACTGTAATTGGATAACTTTATTTCACTTACATGACAATAATTTCACTATTCAATCACTATTTATTTGTAATCTGTTTTACAAGCATTTAGGCAATTTATAATAAAACTGAATGAATAGTAAATAATTCTCCAGCGAAAACAAAACAAGCTGCGCTCTAACTAACTCTCGATGTCCAGGACACACATAAACAAGGAGGATACATAAAGAGGAGGAGATGACATGTAAGCGCAGAGGTTAGACATGTGCAATGGACACGTGTGAGAGAGAGAGGGGACAGTGACGAGATGACCAGACGGGACCAAGGGTGCACAGTGGGATCGACCTGTCACGCGACTTGGAGGATGGAATCATATTCTAGTGTTGGGTGTCACATACAGGGCTTGGCATAAACTAACAGCTGTGCAATTGATAGAATTTTAATAGATCCACTCGTTTCAAATGGTCAGTGAGCTCAAAATGCTCTGTTCCGCCTTGTGATGTCATTAAGTGGTAGTTTTCAAGTTGACAGCTACGTTTTATGCTTTGTTTAGTAGAGATTGGCAATTCCAGGCCTGAAATAATAATCCAATAAATGTAGAGAAGGTGTATCAGGTTTAAAAAGACAGTGGAGCACTTCCTGTTTTACATAACATCACAAGTGGAACAGCACGTTTTCTGTTTGAGAGAAGAACGCAGCCTAAATATGCAGGATTTGTGAGTTCAACATGTGAATCAAACAAAACAAAACAATAATGGGTATGCTTTTGATGAGGAAACCTAGATCAGAAAATAGTGTTATAAAGGTCTCGTTTGTTCTTTAAATTAAAATTGAAAGCGATAATTATTTGAGAAGAGAATTGAATTGAAAATCATGATCCATCAATACATACCACCAGTTACTAGCCATTGTTTCGTAGGCTTGCAGGGATTATATATGTACTTCTTACTATAAAACAATGAAACTTTGTTAAAGAGGGTGTATTTTACTTCTATGGGGTATTAAGTGCTAACACACAACATATTTAAATCACCATGTTACCTTTTAATGTTTTGAAAATACTATATTTCACCAAAAACAACATTAACATATTTTCTAAATTTCACTTTCTATTTGACATTCTATTCTCCCCTCCCTTTGCACATCGCATAAGGTTTTTCAAGTTATTGTGTACAGTTTTGTATCATACTTCTGTATATTTATAGAGAGTTGTCATGTGGGAGCATGGGTGACGTAGGATTATGGGCTGTGAATTGGACAGAATCTTACAGCCAACAGTAAGAAGGGTTCGATTAGTGCCTAGGAGAGATCACTAAAATATTCAAACATGCCTGGATGACAGCTGAAACCTCCTCAGGCATGTTTTTGATGAGTGAACATTATAATATGGTACAAAGCTTAAAATAATAATAATTGGATTATACAACCTCTTTACCCTTTAAGTTTGTTTTTTTTGCCACAAGGTAATATTTTCAGTTGCTCAATTGCCTTCACCAAGATGCATTCTAAATTTAGACTTAGCAGATATTACTTTTGACCTCATTTCAACTGCTTTTCTCCTTAGTGGGGCAGCAGACAGGGAGTTCAGACTCTGCTTGTTCTCTTTAGATAACAGAATGTGATTTTCAACGATAAATAATAGTTCTCCTTTCTTTTATATTACCATGTGGTCTTGGTTTTGATACTACTTTTATTATATTATATATATATATATATACACACATCTTATTTCCAATACCCCTGACAACACTATTCTAAAGTAGTTGAGATAAATCTAATCCAACATAAATTGCTTGTTCTTGTTTTTCCCCCAATTGAATCCTTAACTTGTCTCAGCTCAGAAAAATATCCAACCTTGAAAGTTAAAAATTCAACCGTCCAAGTGTGCAGTGACTAAATGTGTAATATTCTACCGACATTTGACCCCTGTCTGTAGTTAATGCCAAGCCCGAGTCACATGTATGGTGTGGGTGACGTGTGCAGCCTATAGGAGCAGGCCCTCGTACGCCGGGCCCTCCGTCTCAGGGGACTCCCTCTGCAGGCGCAGGTGCTCCAGTGTGTTCTGGAAGTGCTTGTTGATCTGCTCCGTCTCCTCACTGGCCTCTAGGTTGGGTAGGTCCTCTCGGATCTTCTGGATCAGTTGGTTTAGGACCTGGACAGTCACCTTTAAAGAGAAGAGAAAAACATGCAGCGAAAAAATGAAACATTTGCAACAAGTGGAATGTTTTCAGGTTTTAATAATACATTTTCTTTGTGCAGTCCCAGTTTATTCTCATTTTGGCCAAATGTTTGTTTTTGTGAAGTTGTCATTTTAACAAATTTCACAGTTAGTACATTTAGCCATTTCAGATTTTTTTTTCTTTCAATTTTCAAAACTATTGGAATGATCAGATATTTTGTGTTTAGTTCAGAGTTGTTGTTGCCGTTCTTGTAATCATTTACGTGCTGTTGTTAATGTAATGCTTTTGTATATGACACTTGGTTGCTATGTTGACAAGTTGATGTGAAGATGGCATTCATCAGTTACTGCTCTTAAAGATGCAATCATATCAGTGTAGATATTGTATATTAAAGGCCTTGTACCAGATTTTTCCCATCTATTTGAGCAAAAACTGTTATGCCTCAGTACAGATATATTGTTTAAGCTGAAATAAGTCTGCTGTGTTCTGTGAGCATCTAATTATAAAACATACTTTATTTTTAGACAATCAGGAAGTCCACATTACCATACTAGATGTTGTCTATGGTCACCGAGTTGTGAAATGTGCTTAATAACTCATTGTGGCAAATAATTAAGATGTTCGGAATGTATAAGGTAAGTGAGCAATAACTTTGGACCTCTGCAAACTAGTTATTTTTCACATTTTGAAAATAAAATAAAAATCTGTTGCAGCACATTTAAAGATAATTAAGATACACCATACTTATTTACCATATCATGCAGCCTGAAAGCACAGTCACAAAGTTATACATGTAAATGTCTCACCGCATCATTCTCCCGCTCATAGAAGCACACGTATCTGTTGAGGATTTCAATGAAAAGTTGAACTTGCAGTGACTGGTCCATGCATTGGTTGGCAATTTTCAGGGCTTTTTTCAGACACTCCATCACTCTCTTGCCATCACGGATCTACGAAGGCAAAACAAAAAGTGTAAAACTATTTGGAACAATGGGAATGTAATGATTATCATAATGTGTATATATGATTTTTTTTTTTTTTTTTATTGTGATGATCTAAATGAATCCAAAGATAGAGATATATTTTGTAAAACATGTATTTAAGGGCATGTCTACATGAAATAGCATTTTCTTAACACGCATATGGCAGGTTAGAGTACCAATTTTTCTAAAACATAGTTAACAGCATTGGTGTAATGGTCTTTCCTACTTTTGTAATTTTGGGAAGGTTATAATTTTACTTTCGGATTGGACATGGGCCGCAGATATGGCATACATTAACATTAACATTAACAAAGGCCGAAATCTGTCTAAATTACACAATAGGATTTGGCTGATAAAAATAAACAGCTCATCATTTTGTTGAATCAATGTTTAAACTGGCAGAGAAATGTGTTCCTTCAGTGGAAATTGTCTCATTTTGGAGATGATACAGGTAGAGGCATTCTGCTTTAGAACTCACAGCTATCTCCTGTATTTTACAACATTTCATTTTCTCCTTTTTTCACAAACTGGTGGTAAATTATGATGAATATTCACCTCAGGTACTATTGAACTAAACCAAGTAATTTGAAACAATATATTAATCTGTGAAATGCATCGAGTATTTTTAAATGTACCCAAAGAAAATTTGCTAAAATAGTAATTTAGACCAGTGGTTCAACTGACTTTAAATTCAGCAAATAACTGAACTACAGAGGAAACCACAATTTGTGAAACATTGATAAAACATGTTGATGAATTATAAAGTCCCACCTCCTCTCCGTTCTTGTCGGTGCTGCGTCCAGACCAGAAGAGATGTGCGCAGATGCTGACTGCTCGGCACTGGTCAGGCTTCTTGAGCAGTTTGGAGGCTGCCAGAGCACACTGTGTCCTCAGGGGTTCGTGGTTCTCCTCACTGAAACATCTCATGCGCTCAAACGTCCCAATGATCAGAGTGATGGCTGCCAACTGGGCTTTCGAGTCACTAATCTCATCTTCATAAAGGGAAAAGGCCTAACACAAAAAGTATGGACACAGTTCAAGTGATGACAGGCAAATGTTTTCTATTTCAATTTCAATTTATATAAAATGGTAAAATTGTAAGTAATCTTATATTGGACGTTTCTAACTATTTCTCTTTAAATTAAGGATCTGCACCAATCACAGTCACTCACTCATAAAAATTTCAAACTCTTTTTTATTATTGTTTCTATTACCAAATCGGGCCTTTTCTATTGTACTGAAATACTTTTTTGGACGATTGAATTTCAGTTTCAACACAAACTAATAGCTGGTTCTTTAATGTTACCATGTGGTCTTATAATTGCAAAATGTTGTCCTATTTATATTGTTTGTTTCAGTATCAATGAGAGAGATGGGTATCGATTTTTAACAACCCTAAACAAGCAGGTCAAAATTCCAATCGGTTCATTTAAAGGTGCTCTAAGTAACTTTTCTGGTTAATTGTACCATTTGTATGAAATATTACACAGTATGGCATTACACCATTACACCATTACACCATTACAATGGAGACAAGCAGGTAGCAACACCAAACCAAGTTTCAGGACAAATCTACAGAAGCAACCTAGCTCACAGAAAAAATTGCCATTTTTCATGTATTTTTTAGCAATAATTCACCTGTAATTGAATAAATGCATGTTGGTATCAATACTTGTTCAAATGAGTATCTAGTTTCCTATTCTAGTATTAGTATTGATTAATATATACGTTGACAACCCTATACACAGACACTGGAAGGAGACTTTGGAAGTGTGTCAAGCATCAGATATTCTGTATTTACATATATGGACAAACCTAGCCCATATATGGCAAAAACATGCATGTTCAGTACCTGGGACATAAACTCATACGCCACAGTCTCGTGGTTCTCAAAACCAATCTCCCCTGCTGCTAAGGCCCCCTGCAGGAAGAGTCGGAGAGGCAGCTCTGCAAACTCCGCTTTGATGAGAGCGCTAATGGTCTGGTGAGCGAAGGAAAAGATCTTCTGGCATTTCTTCTCCCACTTGTCGTCCTACCAAAGACAATAGACATGAGTGAACATCTGCGACAGCTCAGCACAGGAGGAGAGAGGTTAAAGTGTATAGGAGTCAAACCGATGAGGAGTTCTCTTTGTATCTGAAGGCCAGCTGGTACGCAGCAAACACCAGAGGAGGGAGTGTGAAGCGGATTCTTTGGTTTCCACCGGCACCAAAGTGTTTCCGCGCTGTGTTCAGAATCTGAGCAAAAGTCACAAACAGAACAAGTTAGTTTATGTATGTTGCATTGTTTTTGGAGGAAACAACATCTCATATCCATTCAGTATTGATAATAATGCATTGGATTTTAGTGCCTTTCATGACACCCAAAGCCACAAATGATTGGCATAAATTGGCAGCCATTGACCTTTCTAGCCACTCACGCACACATCATATTCATACTAGCCAAGGTACATGAAGAGCTTTACCTAAAGACACTACAACAGTAAGTTATTTCTTCCTCACTGTGGCACCTGCTAATCCCAGTGATCTCACATCCCAGTATTATCCAGGCCCAACCCTGCTTAGCTTCATATATTAGAAAAAATTTGACATTTTCAAGGGAGTATCCAGTATAGTGTAGTTATAAATAGGTTGTACTAGAGCAGAATTATGGTCCTGAATTATGCATTAGTAGGGCTTTGTGAACTAATTTTGGACACTTTTGTCTTGGTAGTAGCAAATAACTGCAGTACAATATTGCAATTATTGAGATACCAATATCTGAGGTTGGTTACAGCATAGAGAAGGAGATTTAAGTGCTAAAATGGTATAGGTGAATGGACTTTAATAACGCAGAGGCCACTTCCTGGATTACCACCTACAGACAGAGCAGTCCAATTTAGCATTTTTAGCTCTGGAGAAGACGATGATCGAGCAACTGATGTAACTCACGAGGTACTGCTGGTCGGGGTCCTCTGAGTGTAGCAGATGGATGAAGCGTCCCACCAGACTCTGCTCCTCAGCAAAGTCCTCTGGATCTGGCTCATCTGACGGCTGGTCAGGCTGGTCTTGGATCAGCGTCGACACCAGATTTAAGATGGCGTCCACCTGAAAGTGAATGACAGACAGGACATTATTACAGGAACATAACAGCCCAACTCTGCTGTTCATTCTAAATTCAATATACAATAATTGATTTTAATGAGGTGGTTTATTCTTCACCCTACTCTATTAATGTTTTATGATGACTATTTTTTATAGCACAATTCGTACACTAAGTCATTCAAAGTGCTTTACAGAATAAAAAAGACATTAAAATTATAATACCATCATAAATCATAATAAAACTTGCATTGCCTACTTTTTAAAAATCACCACTAAAATGTCTTCCCTTCTCTATCCCTGACCGTGGCCATTATTACCCACCTGCTCCTGGGCGACGATGGTGGTGTTGTAGTCCAGCGTGTTACTCAGTACGTAGCAGCTCATGTTCTTGCGTGACTCATAGTCAAAGTACTCGAACAGAGGAGGGAAGTGCTTGAGCTGCAGTACGGTCAGGATGTTGTTATAGGAGTCCACCGGAATCTTGAGCAGTCGCATCAGCTCCTTGGACACGGCGCTGCTGGTCGCTATGCTGAGCGACACATAAGAAGAGGACAGTTAGCATAGAGCAAGGAAAGGGCATTTGTTGAAATTTCTTTAAAGAGGCTATATTTTACTTCCAAGGGGTATTACGGTAACTACTAACACATATTTAGATCATTATGTTACCTTTTACCTGCAGTAAAAAAACTACAACAAGCACAAATGAAACAAATTGACTGCACGTACTGTTCCAAGTTGAGTTTGTTGAAGATCTCCACCGTGCTTTCCAACACTTTGTCAACATAGTCCACACGGTCTGGGTAACACTTCATGGCCAGGTTTATGAGGGACACTTGGAGAGATACCACATCCTCTGAGGGCATGTCCTGTCGAGACTGGACACCACAACATCGTCAGTGCAAATTTGACAGGAAAAGGAATACGAAACGTCACATTAAGCTTAATAGCTTTATCAATAGACAGCTAAACCAGCACCCAGCTCATTTGTGTGGAGTATGGTGATTTCAAAACTGATCTATGTTTTTGTTAAAAAGTATGTAACATCAACTTTCACCATATTATGATGGTGTACTGTCAATGGAGTTATTCGATGAAGTGAGCTAAAGCAAAAGCCTGGCCTATTTGGGCATTCCAGGTTTGTCAAATCCTCTGTTCCATCAAAGTGACTAACCAGAGTTGGCACCGAGTTACCCAGTCACAAACCTGGTCAGAACCAGGGTAACTGGCAAGATTATTTTTGGTTTGTTTTCAAGAAAATTAAAGAAACACTTTAATCAAAAGTTTCAGCACGTGCACTCCCCCATCTGTGTTTAATCCACTTGTCTCTGTCTGAATACTGTTTAAAAATGACTTTTGATTTGCACGCACTCATCAAAAAGGCACAAATCATATAAAAGCGATTGGCCATTATTTCATTAAAATGTTCCTGCTGTTGTGAGGGGCAGTGCTTTTGTGCACAGACAGAGTTCTGGCTGTGCACTCCTTCATTATGTCCCAAACCAGACATACATATGCGCTGATTTGATTGGCCAATTCTCCTTACATGCAAATAGTTCCATTACAGCTACAACAGAACTAGCTCCACAGGCAGAAGGCTATCACACATCAGGAAGGGGTCCGGCAACTTCGTTCTCCGCATTAAGTAAGCCACGCACTATGCAACAAGCCTTCTCTTTCTCTGCCCGTGGAGCAATTGGGAGAGGAACAATGAGAGAACGGCAGAGGTGGGGTGAGTCAACAGGAGGGGGTGGGGGGGGACTTGAGTCTTTGCCCTTCTTTCTCAGATCAGAATGAACAGAAAACTTCCGTGCCCCAAATCAAACTATTATCCGTTCCCTTTCTAAATGAATCATATTGCACATAGAAAATGAGCTGCAATAAATTCCTAGTTTATGAGTCTTACCTGAATGACTGTGGCGACTTGTTGGGAGAATATGTCGAAGAGTTTGATCTCCGCTGGAATGCCCGGGCCATCTTCTCGATGAGCAAACAGGGCTAGGCTAAAACAGATTATACGGTTATTAGGAAATGTACCATGAAATCACTATACTATTCACTTTAATGAATGTGTGAACTTATCTACCGATCGATAAGAGCGATGATAATATTCTTGACATTGACATGTTGGTGCAGCTCAGCACATGATCGCAGAAAAGGGTTAAGTGTCTGAAGATGGAACTCATCAGGGAAGACCTAAGGAAGATGCGAACATTAACCAGAACATCACAGAAGGAAACACAGACACAAAGAGGTGATGGGTCGTGGAGCACCAGTGGTCAAGGGCCTATCTACTGCAAGGTTCTAATATAAGGCAGACAAACACTGTAGGACACTGGGTATACCTGATACAATTGTTGATATTTATTGGACTGTATCTGTCTCAACTTGTTTTACACTGCAAACTTAACAGTGAACAGCAATGTATTAGTGTTGACACTCTTCTCTTCTTTACTTTGCCTAAGAGCTGTTGTTTATATATACACACTAAGAAGGTGTACAGAACAAGAGTCGTGCTGACAAGAATTTGTCTGCTGTGATAGTCTATCTCAGTTAAATAAACATTGACATCAACCCCTGTGAATGACAAATATGCAGTATACTTGGAGACAATATTGGGAAGAACCAGAACCAGAAGATATTCATGCAAACACACAGACTGTTTTCCAGTCCTGTCATACCTGAATGATACACTCCATCAGATACTCCTGCGCTAAGGAATCTCTGCAGTTGACCACCTGCTCCAAAACACCAGACAGAACAATCTGTGGAGCAAACCTGTGTCAGAGATCTTGGCAGATTTTTTAACTTGAAAAGGCAATTGCTAATATGGAATAGTGATGATCCAACAAACCTGTTTGTACTTCTCTACATTGACGCCCTCCAGCTGGCTCAGGCGCACCAGGTTGGTTCCAACCAGAATCCTGAGTTCTTGCCGTTCCTTCTCCCTCTTCTCTCGGTCTCGGCTGTGTCCCTGATGCTGCATTCTGACCCATAATTTATTCATCTCCGCAAAGTTCAGGAGGACAAAGTCAACAGAGTCAGTAATGTCCCCAGTCATCTCCTCTGAGCCCCTGGGAAATAAAGCACCTTTGTAAGAATTCATTATATTATATATATATACAAGTGGTGCGGTCATCCATACTCTAACTGCTCCCCATCATCAGGCAGAATGTTCCGGGTGCACTGCAGGAGATAGTTCCTGAGGAACAGGCCTCTCAGAGGGTGCTGTACCCCTCGACACATCTCCACCAGGTCCTTCAGGATGTCCTTCCGAGACTGAGGGAAGGAGCGCACATAAACCACACCCACTGTGATCAGAAGGTATCTGCAACGGTCAATAGTGTGTTAACAAAGGGAATATGTGCACAATACATGTCACTTTATTTGAATTTTATAGTAGACTACAGAAACATAACCAGAGACAGCACTGACTCACAGCCTGGGAATGATGTTGCCTGCGTACTGCACCAGCTCATACAGATCGGCCACCTTACGCCCTTTGGCAAACTCATCAGTGAGATACACCTCCAGGTAGTGGAGCTCATCTGAGATGGCCATGTCTGGAAAGCCGCAGTTAAGAAATGTCAATCCAAAACACTTCACCCTTTGGATGAAAATACAGAATCTGTGTGCATCATTCATGACCCTGTAGAGCAGCAGAACTTAAGGATACAGAGCTCATAATAGCTCTTTGGAGAAAGCATCGACGTCCTCAGTTCACCCAGCATGTTAGAGGCATGCTTCAGCGCATCCATCAGTTTGTTCTTGTCCTGTAAAGACAAACCATTTACACCAAACAGTAACAGCACCATGCTACAGCTTTAATTTAGTGACTAATCCAAGTGTATTTTTATTGAAGTGGTAGAGTAACAAGCTTGATAGTGGTATTATTTGAAGACCACTGACTTAAGTTCCTAGCCCATCTAGACTTAATCATAGTGCACTGGGTTTCAAACTCTGCATTTTGCTTCACTTCACTGGAAATGAAAACATTTACTCTTTGGAAAGGGCCTTGAGATTTTAGTAATGTATCATTTACCAGGCATCTTTTCATCTGGAAGGACTGGACCTTGACAGCTTGCACGGCCTCATCCAGGAGCTTCTCCTGCTCATCCTGAGGGGACTGTGTGGTGGGCTGCAGCAGACAAACACAGACACAACCATCATCATAAAAAAAACAACAAACACTAAATTACTGAAGGCATCTTGAAAAGACCTGGCTGAAGTGAACTCACTCCCAAATGTACACAAATATATTATGCCGTACACAATAATGGAAATGTATAGATTATTCTAGATGTAACACATAGATGGATAATGTTACATCTATAGCAATGACTCTTTGCACAAATGGAAGTCAATGATGAATACTTACAGGAGAGACCACGTTTCTTCAGGAGAAAATAAAGATTAAAGTGAACTATCTGTTAGGATTTTTTTGGATCTATAACCTCTCCCCTATATGCTGCTTTCCAAAAACTGAGGTCACACCATGCTCCATTACTACTGCAGTTTGAAACAAATTCACTAACTAATCATTATATATGCATATTATAAGACGGAATAACAATCTATTAATTAGTGATAGAGGCTGAACATATATTTAGCAAATAGTTTAGTGTGGCAAACACCCCAAAACGTACGTAACTTCTGCACGTGACTGATCTAGACCTATATTTTCTTGACACTTGACAAATGTATGATCGACCGTACTACAGACTCCGCCCTGTTTGCGCTCTACAATCATTCATAATCATAATTGAGAAGCATGTACGTACTGTGCATAGGCCAATATGTCAGAAAACATTACACCAGGATGACAATCTGCTAACATCACACAAAATACAGTACAAGTTGAAGGCTGGGTCTGTTTGGCTAATGGCTAACACATCCAAGCTAACAACTCTTCGTGCACTCATTCCTTCATAACGTTGCACGATTCGTATCACATATAAAAAACAGTAAACGCTTGATATAAGACTGACAGCTTTAGTCGCAGCAACGTGACCAAATAAACCAAAGTAGCGCAGAGTTTTTGACATTTAAGGAAGTAGCCAGTGTTTAGCATAGCGGCTGTCAAAGTGGAGTGAGAACAGATGTTGGTGCGGACAAGGAAATAAAGATGCCCGCACGATCGGTTGCGTTAGAATAGAAATAGGTAACCATGGTAATCCATTCTTGTAGTGTTGTTAAAGCATCTTACCATAATCACAAGTGGAGATGTAGCAGCAGTGCAGTAGAATTTTCTGTCATGTGACCTGGTTTGGCACAACTACAGCATCTCAGGGAACAGTCGCTTCCTTTTCCTCTGCCAGATCTGACCCACTAGCGCCCCTCAGCGTGCATAAGAGGAACTGCACAGGAGATCAAAAAAGTAGTATGTTGCTTAATTATTGATGGGTTTCGGTTTGGCATCTCATATTAACGTTCAGGTTTTGTACTTTTAAATATGGTCAAAGACAAATTCTGTATTTAAGTGATCAGGTTCAGCATTTGTGCCATTTTCTGGGGATATTTCTTATGTAATCAATACACCACAGTTTACAGGAATATAGTTGCTTGCACCTGCCCTATCACCTCATTCTACAGTGTTCTGTGGTTCTGAAGCTTCTCACACCACGGCTCACTCTAAATCAGTACTATACCACTTTAAACTGGACCAAATCAGGACTAAAATCAAGGTTATTTTGAGGAAGAGACTACATATCACAGTTTGAGAAATCTGATATGTCAAGAGGTTGGATTAACAAACAGCATTAATTACCGCACTTGCAAGTTGTCAGATTTACAGATGTCAAAATCTCACATGGAGGATGCATTAGGAAGGCACGGTTATAGAAAGAAAATCAATTTCTACCTTAAAATTCTTCAACCTTCCACTTCGAGTAACACTCTAGTTCAGACACTAATGGCCGCAGGTTATGACAGTTCATGAAACATAACAACATAAATAAGTTTAATATAAAAATCCAACACAAGAATGTTTAAATTGCCTATTTAGTGCAAAACATTCAGCTGGTAGCATATGATAGGCAACAGCGCAGTGTTGGAAAGATGTTCACTAGGGCTGAAAGATTAGGGGAAAATATCTAACAATCGCTTCAAAGTTCACATTTTAACTGTGTCCAGAAGAAATGACAAAAAGACTGAAATATTATCTGACAAACTAATACAAGAATGACATTTCAGAACATGTTTGTACAGATATAAACTATAGGGTTAGCAGTTTTTATGCAGAGTAAACAATATTTATTATGGTAGTTCAAAAACTGAAGCCATTGTGATTTGCTAATTGAATCCATTCAAATTATGTGATTTCGACCTGAATCTTGCAGCCCTAATGTTCACCTAATATTCTCAATCACATTTGGAGAAATCAAAATCAGGGTGCGGCTTCAGAGAATAAGCAGCGTATTTGGTTGTTGATGAAGATTTATCAGTGGTCTTCCTGTTTTAGATTCAGTTGGGCACATTTCACCAGCTCTTTAATGTCAAGTAAAATAAACAGTTGTTGATGAAATGCCTTGTAGAGCAGGATGAATCCATGTTGGTGAAATAAATATTCCAAAACATCAAAGGAGTTACGTAGGTCTTGTAGTGACATTTATTTTGTGTTCACTATTATCATCGTTTGGCTGTAGTGTCCTTCCACTGACAAACAGGCCATGGGCAGGCTGACCATAGGGGGACTTGACGCTCTGGTGCAGGTAACCGTTATAAAAGTCTGCAGCGGTCAAGCGCTTTTTCAGCAGCACAGATCGGAATCCAACCCAGCCATCCTGGACAAAACAGAATACAGAAATAGGTTTGAGGTGAAACTGCACACAAAAGATGGTTTAACAACACAGAGAGGGTACAAGCTTTGCAATCAAGCTAGCTGTATGTATAGCATACTGAAATTATGTTCTACTGATACAATTTTTCTTTTGCATTCTTTATTTATACTGGGCAAGGGATAAGTAAGCACCATGGCTTGTGGTTCAGACAATTGATTTGATTCAAATAAATCCAGTAAAGGTGCACAGATCTTTTAAAAGCTTACAAAGACTGGGTGGTCTGAATAGAACGGTTTCAACAATTTACATATTGTAAAAAGAACATTAAAAACTGTACATATACTTACAAACAAAGAAAGTGATATGGGACATAAAATGGGTTTGACTGACCTTACAGCGAACACTGAGAATATTAGACTCTTTCAGATAGAACACAGATCCAGGAAGTAGTTTTCCACTTCCATCTGCAAATATAAGCAAAGAGACAATCCATTGAACATCAATAGACACACATTAACTTAGTATCAAATAATGACTCCAACATTTTCAAAACTGTGAAAACTTTATTTTAATAGTGCACACCTTCAGATTTAGCATGTTTTAATATCTTCTAGATGCAACTTACCTGGCACCACATTGTGACACCTTCCCACATAATCTAATAGTTTGACTGTCCTTCCCATCCATAGTGTTCGCAAAGGGATCTGAGGAAGACAACATTGTATCACAATACTGTTATCTATTTAAATTTGGCAAATTTTGGACAAACCCTCTTACCCGCGACCCAATAGCACGAGACAGGCAGTCGATGCTCTCAGTGGTCTGCTCCTCCCACACCAGCCAGCTCAAAGATTTGTTGATTTTTGGGGCTGACAAAGAGAAGGTATTGAAATATTAAAGCTCTGTATGTTGCAAAAAAGAGGACAATGTATGTTTGTATTGATATCGAGGTCAACTTACCAAATGTTGTGCCCATCGTATTCTGCTCCTTCTTATTTTGTAGTTTTTCACACAAGTTCTTCAGTGTGTCTATAAGCTAGTCACAAAAACATCCTATGAATGGAGAGTTTAAAATGTACCCAATATGTTCCCAAATTTTACTATGCCTTTCTATTGTAAGGCACAACAACTATTGAATTTTTCTTACTTATGCCCATAACAATAGTAAACCAATTGGCAAATCATCCATGAACCAAAAATAAGGTTGAATATTGACTTACCATCTCTGCTCCTTTAACAGCTAGAACTTCCCCGAGCTCATCTGACGTGAGTTTCTTTTGGATGTGATAAACTTCCTGGCTGAGGATGGGGCCTACGTCAAACCTGGAGCACAGTTACGTATCAGTGAGAGTGTTTAAGGAATATTCTATAGAAATCCACATCTTTTACGGACCTGTGAGGACGGATCTGCATCACTGTGACCCCCGTGACCTCATCTCCCTGCATGATAGTGTGGAAGATGGGTGCTGGGCCTCGCCAACGTGGGAGCAGGCTTGGGTGCACATTCAGAATCCCACTGCAACCATTCACAAAATGACAAAATATAAGATTGAACATCGAACCATGGATTATTGAGATTGGGATCACATTTGCAAGTTTATGCTTATAAATTAAGATTCAATAAGCAGTACAAATGTTCAAAACACAGACGAAGACAGAAGTGCTAAAACTGATACAAGAATTACATGCATTTCACAATATGTAGTAGTCTAAAGTTGAAGGGTTAGCAGGTTTATGCAGAATAAGACTCTATGTAGGCCGAATTTGTTCTAAAGTAAAGGACATAAAGGAAATAGCAATAATAGCGTTTGAAAATTGCCAAATGAGACAATAATAAATGCAATTTAGATTTAATTGTGATTTCTAATAGCAATTAAGAAATACTTTGATCTTTTGGATGTTTAGAGTATTTCTCCATTTAGGGTCAATGTGTAAGTAGTTTATTTTATTGAAACTAGTTGATGACAGGTGAGTACTATATAAATTTAAAACGCACAATTACTCACAATGGAAACTTGCTGATGAGTTTTTGTGGAAGCAAACAGCCAAAGGACACCACGACACCCACATCAAACTGCCTGTGGCTGATGTCTGGGGGCCAGCTGTGCACTGGGAGAGAATTCTGATGGGCGAACCTTTTCACCGGGACATCTCCCGATAGAGCCACCACTTCAAGAGTCTGTACGACAGGGTCATCGGATTTTCTGAAACACAGACAACATAATCTGTTCAACATTACAATCAGTTTAAATTCAGAGGAAGTGACGGCAGTGGACAAATAAACAATGGAGACTGAAGACATACACTCTGCATTGGGATACGGTTACAAAGTTTAAATTATAATTTGATCTCTATGATGATGTGTCATTTTGGACACAGCATCACATCTTGATTCATTATTTTTCTATTTTAGTCGCAAACACAGACTCTTTTTCCCAATTTCTCCTCTTATTCCTCAGCATCTGTAAGCCTCTGATTGGCTGTTGGATTTAACCAGTCACAGTGAAGAGTCAAGTTTCAGAAGATTACTTTATTTACCTCTTAAAAGCAATGGTGACAAATGTGAAGTGTACCTAATACATACTCCTCTCATGGTGGTCACCCCACATCACACTGAAAATGTGACACTGCTCAAAAAATTATGAAAGTTCATGTTGCCCACTGGAACAGGAGCAGCACTCTGAAGAGACTACATGTGTGTACAATCTGTAGTGTCATCAGTGTAGGAGAAGAGTCAGAGCAGTACCTACTGGTCGAGAGCACTTTGAGTGACTCCACTGCGAAGTGGTCAGTGCCGAAAAACAGCACGTTCCAGGGGGGTTTGGCCGACGGTGTGTCAACTTTTCCCAGGCACAGATACTCTCTCCCGAGGCACAGGGGACGCCACTGCTGGAGCTGGCTCCGGAGGAGTTTGACAGCTCTGCCCCAGGTCACCCACATGGCTCCTGCTCAAGTGCGTGGTCTGATCGTGTCAGCGCATGGCCGCGGTGTCTCCTGAAGAATGTCAGAGCCACTCCAGAAACCTATATGATCTCACGTCTGTAAAAGTCAAAATACACCCATGTCAGTGATGCGCAGCGCCATGTTGGACTGCGGCTCTTCTTCTTTTCTTCCAAACGATCGACTGTAACGTAGATATATTATGTCGCCATCTACTGGGCAGGAGCAATGTTTCATTATTCATTGAATTTGTCCTCATAATAGTCGTGCGTCTGCGCTTCTATCCATATGCATACAGTTAAATGCCGTAAAAAGAACAGGTTCACGCTAGTAGGACTCGATTCTGCATTGTAAAGTAACTTTTATTCACATTTCACGATTCCAGACTAAACCGGAGGTACTGTCCCTTTAAGACACGTTTTGCGACAGCGGTGTTTTTACGACAGTCCCGCTTCTTGACGTCCTGACAACAACATGGCTCAAGTGGCGGACTGTTCAGGCTCAGAGAGTGTTTCAGGGGAAAATGCTCAAGCTTCGGCCGCGGAGGAAGGCAGCGCAACACCGGGGACAGGGGGACAGGACAACCCGGTGTGTCTGATCGTCCTGGGCATGGCAGGGTCCGGGAAAACCACGTTCGTTCAGGTAATGGAGATCTGCCAGGGGCTCGTGAAGTGGAAGAGAGCAATGTCAGACATGCATAAATCACTTTCTTAAATATTCAGAATTAAATGAAATAAAACTAGATGGGACCTAATCCTGTGACCCAGGCTAAATTATGAAATAAGGGTGTTCTAGGTTGTCCATTATTGGTCCCACAGGACTGGTTATCCTGTATTGTCGTGAAAATATCTGTATATAGGCGTAGTATGTATAATACTTTTATGATCATACAGTAATCGGTGTCTTTGCTTGTTGTTGTTCTTCAGAGGCTGACAGCTCATCTCCACTCTCAGAAAGCTCCACCATATGTCATCAATCTGGACCCTGCTGTACATGAAGTGCCATTCCCGGCTAACATCGGTGAGGAGAAACTCAACCCAACACATTGTACATCTATTACTATTAAATGATTTGCCTATGAACATGCTAACAAATGCAAATAGGCACTTGACCAACACTTATTCTTTGACTTATTTAAAATGTATTAATTTAGCTTAGTTAAAAAAAAATGAAACCAGTAACATATTATATAGACAAAAAAGCATGAATATTAATGCAGTGTTTTGTGTGTATAGACATCAGAGACACAGTCAACTACAAAGAGGTGATGAAGCAGTACGGCCTTGGACCAAATGGGGGCATTGTCACATCTCTCAACCTGTTCGCCACAAGGTTTGATCAGGTGAAATATCCCATATGAAATTCACCTCAACTCTTGTCTAGAGTGCACCAGTGTACACAGATACTGAAGGCAAGGCAGGTGTTTTGTATAAAGACAAACAGGGGAAATAGGCAAATAGCTCAATTGTGGAGTCCCTGGTTATACAGCCATATAAGGCAATGTACTTAAAACATTTTATGGTCATTCTGAATGTGATTTTGACTGTTGTTTTCTTGTTCAGGTCATGCAGTTCATCGAGAAGAAAAAACATAACCACAGGTGAGCACACAGGCACTTTGAGAGGGGCCTTCTTGGGTGAAAACCCCTGCAGGCATCCATGATGCATCTGCCAATAATAGCAGCATAGTAGTAACAGTAGTATTTAAGAATACATTGATGCCTTTCAGATTTACCTTTTCATCCATCCATCATTTTCACTTTATCCGGAGCCCAGGAAACTCTAACTAGAAATGCCCACATTTCTGTGGGATATCCTAAAGCGTTTCTAGGCCAGCCAAGAGAAATACTCCCTCTATGTCCTGGGTCTTCCCCAGGGCCTCCTCCCAGTGCCCAGAGCATCTCCCTAGGGAGATGTCCAGGAATCACCCGGAACATTTGCATGAGCCATCTCAGCTGGCTCCTGGCAGCAGCTCTACACAAAGCTCCCTATCTCTAAGCAAGCGAAGAGCCACTCTGTGGAGGTGATAGCCACCCACGTTCGTGTTGATCAGTTAGACAAAGAGCAGTTCAGTATAACCTTAAGTTTTAACCTAAATTTTATAAAGAGAATTGTGAGATCACTCCTCCCTTGAACCAGGCCTGGGGTTGGGGCTTGTATGTGAACGTCAACTTCAAAACTCGTTGTGGTCCACTGTCTCTTTGTTAAGGGTTTAAATTCTATGTTACAGTGAATTTCAACAGAGAAATGTGATGTTGCTGCTCTGATCTATTATTAAAATGTGGTGACCTTTGCCCTCTACAGATTTGTGTTGATCGACACACCAGGTCAGATAGAAGTGTTCACATGGTCAGCGTCTGGCACTATCATCACAGAGGCTCTGGTAAGTGCATTTTTAAGATTAATCAGGTCATGTGGCAAAGAGAAAAAAAAGTGTTGGTCCCTTTTGTACATGAAAATGATAACAATTTATCAAAATTAAAATGGCCCAAGTTTTACTGCAAAGGCAAATATTTAGTGACTATTTTTTGTATTTACTAAATCATTTCTTAGTAGTATTAGAGAGTCTGTGTCATAGTTGTAAAATATGCTTACTTTGTACTGTGCCACCCTGGCACAAGTGACTCCAGTTAGATATTTTGAATTTTCCTTTATTATTAAGCCTTTAATGATGATCGGATGTACCTTATGTGTTTTATATGTCTCCAGGCTTCCTCCTTCCCTTGTGTGGTGGTCTATGTCATGGACACGTCTCGCTGTGTCAGCCCCGTCACATTTATGTCTAACATGCTGTATGCCTGCAGGTATGGACTGTCCTATGCAGACTTCCTCCCCTTAATTAAGCAATAGTATATTCAAACATGATGGAGCAAGTTTCTATCAGGCGTATGTATCTCATGGATCTGCTTAAATACTTTAAATATATAATTCTTATTATTCTTTCAAGCCTCTCAAGGGAACAGTTTCACAAGATTAGTTTTGCTAGATGCCCCCTGACCCTTATAGCTGTTGTTTCCATGCCCAACAATGTGTGGAAAAATAATGTTGTGAAGACTAAAATGATTTTTGAGAGCAGTCAATTTTCACTTGGGAAGTAGTTTGAGGTTTCTCCAAATGTAAAAGTATGCATCAGCACCAGGTCACTTCTTCACATGGAAGTGCTTTATGAACTTAAAAAATAACAATTAGTATTTTGCTTCTGTGAAAATGTTGAGAGCCACAGATACTGATAATTCCAGTATGTCCAGCAGAGGGCCCCATTTGAAAGGTTTTCTACATCGTTCCAGGGATGATTTAAGCACTGTCAGTATTTCGTAGAAGGTGCAGTACAATATAACACCTCTCTTGTCTTTCTCACAGTATCCTCTACAAGACGAGACTACCCTTCATTGTGGTTCTGAATAAGGTGAGTTCCTAAGTTTTGCACGTTGTCTTTCTTCAGTTATCAATTTAAAATGAAAAAGTTGGTATTTGTAATATAATTATACAATAGGCATATAGTAGTTAATAATCCTAACCAGACCCAGGTCTGAACTGCTTTGTTGCATTCCACTTTGCAGACAGATATTATCGACCACAGCTTTGCAGTGGAGTGGATGCAGGACTTTGAGGTTTTCCAGGATGCTCTGAACCAGGAGACCTCCTATGTGAGCAACCTGACCCGCTCCATGAGTCTGGTCTTGGATGAGTTCTACACCAACCTCAGGGTAGGCTCTTCAGTATGCCCCACTGCAGGTCCCTCAGCCCCCTCTCTTTGTGGTTTCTCCTGATCCCGTGTGTTTACAGGTAGTGGGGGTGTCCGCAGTCACAGGCAGTGGTCTGGAGCAGCTCTTTGTCCAAGTGGAGGAGGCGGCCAAAGAGTATGAGAGGTTAGATCACTCTTTCACATAAAACTTGTTATTAAGGAACTGGAATTGACTCAAGATGGACACATAAGAATTAGAGCTGTAAACATTTAGTCGTTTAGTCAATTAATCGGTCTGCATCTTTGTCAACTATTTATTTTATTATTCAGAGTTTAAGGATTTATATGAGACAACAGATTGGACTGTGCAGTTGTCTTGCGAGTGCAGTTTTGGGTCAGATACATCAAATCAACAGATCATGATAGTTTTGATCAATAGTTTTAGCAACCACTTCCATGTCAAAGCGGTACACTTGATCAATAAGCTCCAGCCCTATCAGTGCTCTTAACGGTGGTGAGGTGTCGCGCAAATGTCAGGAGGTCAAATATAAGCATAAAACTTAGCTCATAATATGCGCCCTGTGCACGCAGCCTGTTGACCCTGCTTTGACTGCTTGGCACACACAGCATCAGATAATTTCCGCGTTTACAGACGGAGAAGAAGCTGTGGGGATGATTTCGACAGCATGCACTGGTGACACATGGTCCACATGCACACACTACACTGCATAATCTGTCATATAATTTAACTAAACGTTACAGAACACAGACTCCACAAGCATCACTTCTTTTGCCTGTATTGTGAAATAAATCTGGCCACTGCAATGTAACCTAGATATTAATAAAAAATTAAAAAAAACATTTCAATTAGATTGTATTAGTTAATCGGCTAAAATTATTTTTATTTGAAAGATGAAAAATGCCTAAATGAGTAGAGAAATGAATTGTATAAATTATGATGATAAATTATGATATTATGATGTAAGTAGAGTAGAGTACTGTTAAAATACAGAATGTAGTAATATGGTTAGATCCATTTAGACATACAAGGCTGATTATCTTGGCCTAAATGAAACAAAAACATGTACAACACAAACAATGTTTAATGCCTTTGATTTTATTAGCTTTTTCTATGGGAAGGGAAATTAAACTACTGTGTATTGTCTTCCTCAGAGAGTACCGCCCTGAGTACGAGCGGCTGCGCACAGAGCTGGTGAGCATCTGGAGTTTGTCAATAGTTATTGTTGTTTGCTGTGTTTTGTCCTCGCTGTCCTTTATGTTCCATGTCCTCACTGTACTTTGTCTGTTGTCTCTCACTGTGCAACACTGACTGTCCTCTGTCTTTTGTCCAGGCCCAGGCTCAGAGCAAGAAGCAGCAGGAGCAGCTGGAGCGCCTCCGGAAGGATCTGGGAGAGGTCAAAGTCACTCCAGCAGCCCCCACAGGTAACAGTCTTCTACACAAGCACAGCTAAACACATTCTGGGCTGGGATGTCAATGTGGTGTAAAACTGTAGACAGATGACATTTTCAGTGTTTTCTTCACTGTTCTCCCTGACTGTGACTGTACTGCAGAAGACGCAGACATGGCTGGTCCCAGTGACCTGATCCTGACCCGAGGGCACTGTGAGGAGGATGAAGAGGAGCCACTGGACAGTGACACAGATGACCTGGACCACACTGGTGAGACCCTCACCATATGCCCTACTCACCTGTTGGGTTTTACTGACAGAGGATTGGCTGTTGAACTCCATTAAAAAGACCCAAGCTAATCATTGAGAATTTTAAACTATTGAATTGGAAAAAAAATATGATTGCACAGCAGGACTTTTCATGCTATTTGGGACATTACATTGACTTACTCTCATTTCCTAGACTGATCATGACATTAACCAAAGTCACTACGCACCTACTTAACGTAAACCATAACCTGAATCTATTTTAACTCATATCTGAACTTTAAATCAGATATATGATATATTAATCAATTTATGGAGCTGTCAGATTATCAAATTATACAAAAAATCTGCAAACCAAAAAGGCAAAAACAAAAATGGAAGAGAAAAGATTTTGTCTTTGTCTTTCAAACAGTTACTGTAAAATCCATTGATTAACTGACACGTCACCTGGTGTTTTTCAATGATCAGATTTCGCTTGTGCTGTAAATACACACCAAAAATCTGACCTAATTATTCCGTTATCTGTTTATCCTAGTTGTGTGATTTTTTTTTACTTGCTAACATCTTGTTTCACAGCCACTGAAGAAAGCAAGGAGACCGAATCCTTTGGAAACTTCTTGAAGAATAGGATGGAGGTGGTGCAAGGGCGAAACAAAAAGTGTGCTCCACCGGACAGTTAGTGAGACGTCTGCCGCTGTGTCCATCTGTCCTCTCAGTCTGGCCACACACGCGGAGGAATACATGGAAGTTTGTAATCCTGCTGAACTGGTGATTGCTACTCCTCAAGCTCAGACAGCTTTTATATTAGCCACAAAAGATTCTATTTTTGCATTTGTAAAAGTCTTATTTGTGTTTTTGTTTTGATTGGTCCATGACTGACCCCCTGCCCTTATACCAAGTTTCGCAACTCCACTTACAGCACAATATGAGTAATGCACTATTGGTTGGGATGCATGAGGTCTTTGTGGGACTCGTTATCAAGGAGGACTGCATATCTATACTCTAATAAATATTACTTGTGTTTTACATTGTGTAATTATTTATTATTAAAGTCCCCATTTGTGCTCTATAGGAGTAATCTAAAGGTGCTTTTTTGTGAATGGTTATCCTTGCTCCAACATCCAGTCTCCCAACTTCCCATGCTCATATTTACTGTACTGTGCTTCACAGTTTTCCACATTCATGTAAAGCCACTTGCTTATCGCCACGGAGATGTTATTACTTTGCTGGAATGTCCCACAGTATTGTATATATCTTGCATTTATTAAAGGTGTTTTTATTTCTAAAATACCTTGAAAAACATAGTCTTGTCTGTAACTTGGCCTTTTGGAGTTGAAACAAATGTAACGCCATACTGAGGTATATTCTATGCAATGCAGTATTATTGCCATGGAGACAACCGGGGGGTAGACCCTCTGCACCTTTAAGCAGAAATTAATTAGTTTCTATGGGAGTTACTCTACTGCTACTATTAATAAAGCATCTAATAATACCAAATCCCACTAAAGTGCAGTTATTTTCATAGTTTAAAGGACTAAGCACTAATTAACTTTTCTGGTGGTGATAAGAAATCCCTTGGAAAAAGCGTACATCTCACTGTGAGCAGACTTGCCTCTCCACAGATTTGACCTGTAACTTGGCATGGTAGTGACTTGGTGGCATCTGCTGCAATAACTCCATGGAGACCAGCAGTTGATATATCCTCCAGAAAAGTTACACACTGCACCTTTTGTTAGACTGCCTCCATTATTCTGAGTGAGAAATCGTGACACTAAATGCTGGCTTTTCTTTGGCATGCCAATACTGCTGTTATTTTGTTTTTGCAAATTCCAACCCTGCTTCCTGACAGTCTGTAGGCCGCAGAGAGGGATGTGGGCGGTTCATTTAAACAGTTTGGAGCGGTACAGCGTGACTCACACAAGCCGGATGAGAGCGGGAGAGTGGGCAGTGGGCATCTCACAACACTCCACGCTTCCATTCAGAGAACAAGCAGACTGAAGCTGTAAAAGTCAGCTCTGATTATTAGTGAGTGTGGGATCTAGCACAATTTTTCATCCCTAAAAAAATTAATTTAAATGTAACAATTTAAAAGCAGTCACATATTAAATGTGTCCACACGAATTTATAAAAATAATCACATTTGAGAACAGGTTTGTACAGATCAATACTACAGAATTTGCTATTTTTATGCAGAATAAGACAGGGTATTTTGTTGTGTGTAGGGAAATTGCAATATTTGCAATTTCACAATTGCAGCCCTAATTTCTATTCTGTAAATTGCGTACTGACTGCAGAACATTGTAGGGCGCTGTTCATTCAGACTCATTGATGTCTATTCTTCACCTGGAATATTCCACTTTATGGAATTAAACAGTTACACCTTGCGTATTTTTCAATAACAAAAAAAGTTAAAGCTAAAATATATTATTAATTGCTTCTTCATATTTTGATCAGGACTACCTTATGTTTTTCTTGTTTTTTAGTTACCCTCTCCTCAGACCTGTTGCCATGGAGATAGACAAGTTTAGCTGCCATACTGTGAAACATTCCATGAGGACAAGCAGGTAGAACCCTCCACTAGAAAGGCACTGCACTTTAGGTTGTGTATTTTAGGCCTGTGCAAAGAACCAACCCCCGGTGCACAGAAAAGTGTGATCAAAACAGTCCATGTTGGATACTTTTGTATTGTCACCTCCACTGGGTATCAAGACATCACATCAAGACTGTCCCCAGTTTGATTCCCAGGCCAACTGGAGCCACTCTGCTGAGTTGCATGTTTTCCCTGTGCCTGGGTGGGATTTAACTTACCGTAGTACTTTGGTTTACACCATCAGCCTAAAACATGCACAATTGACAAACCTAAACCTAAAAACTATATAGCTCAAGATCTGGTGTCTCACATATATACATACATAACCCATGTCTACGCACACAAAAATATAAAGTAATTAACTTCTATGTGACGTTTGTAATCTATAAAAATTTAAGGTCCAATCCACAACCTGAACTTTGGTCATTTGGGCTTTCAGAGATGAAGCATAAGGAGATCTGAGTTCAGAGGAATGACAGGTGTCCTCGCTTAGTTTGAGGCAGTTTGTCTTTTGTGTGATACCTTTAGTATCAATTCAATTTTTTTTAGAAAGTTTTATAAATGAGACCCTGCACTATGAGTCGCAGAGACCACTGTACTGCTCCTGACACGTTGCCCTAATGCCACTGATGGATGCTTCAAATGCAGAGGACAAATTTCCCTTGGGGACAATAAAGCACAGGGGTTAACTTTAAACCAGATGAAGGTGGTTTGAGCATGTGCAGAGGAAGAGCACGGTGAGTAGATCTGAAGAAGGGTGAAGATCTTAAAGTTACCAGGTGGAAGGTCAGGAGGAAGACCAAAGAAGAGATTTACTTTTGCTGTGAAGTTTGCGTGAAAGTTTTAAGAGAAAAGGATGCCCATGGTGGAGAAGATGGAGCCAGGTGATTCACCGTAGCAACTTCTGAAAAGAGAGGTAAGTCAGTCAAGCAATGATTATTTATTTAACTGTCTATTTTGTATTAATAATTCTTTCTCTTGTTTCTTTGTGAAGGCTTTGTTGTACTGTGAGGAGCGTGCTTGCTGCTGTCTGATCTGAAATATTGAATGAGAGCCTCCAGAGAGCCGTAGTGGAGGCAGCAGCACTGACTCATCTCCTCACACTCTGCCCACTCTCCAGCTCCCTCCTCTCCTCCTCTTCATCCTCTCTTTTCTCCTTCTCTCTCCACCCCTACCCATCTCCCTCTTCTTCCCTCTCTCTCGTTCCCTTTATCTCCCTCTTCCCTCCTCCTCTCCACCTCCAGCAGAAGTTAAATTTCAGAGGTAGCACATTCGTGACACACTTTAACAAATTCAGCAGCATTGCCCTGGTGTTTGATAATTGTAGTATAATGATTTCCATTCTGGCACATCGGCATCATTCTAATTTTATCTTTAAAAAAAACATTGTGCTATTTTGGGGTATTTAATATTAAACTATGACATCCATAAATAATCATTTTACATTTTCTTCATAGTAAACTGTAATGTTAAATATAAATGTTGCGGTATTAAAAAATAAGAGAATAGAAAATGTTCTTTTAACTTCTTCAAACTGCAAAATTGATAAGACGTCATAGAGTTACAGATTAGCAGTGGTTTTATTGTTGAAAAAGTCTGTGGGGCATATTTAACCCAACAGTAAATAGAGAGCAGTGGGCGGAGATAGGGGGTAGGTGAGAACAAAAAAGCACTCAAGCCTCAAATGCAGGACAATGTAGCTACTCAGATATGCATGAATAACTGAAAATACAACTCTGAGAGGCTTATGATGTGAGAACACTACTGTAAAATGCACATAGATTTTACATAATATACTATCTCCATTTACACTATGTAACTTATCTGCTTGTCTCCATAGAGATGTTATTGCTTTGTCCGGACTGTTTCACACTATCACGATACACTTATATTTCACCATGGAAACAAGCGAGAGACTCCACCAGCCCAAGTTACAAGCCAAGTCTGTGGAGAGGCGTGCCCACTTACTGTAAGAATGCATGTTAATAAAAAAACATATGATTGACTAAATGTAAAATCTCCAAGAAAACAAGCAGGTTTCAACTTGATACCTTTAACTGGTATTATATATTCTACATTTTGTGTCCTGTGTCTTTGGGTGTGTTAACATTTCTCTAGGTTTTGTGCTTTTTTACGGTTGTGGAAAATAACTATCTATCTATTGATGAATAATAATCCATTTGTGAAGCCTTAGTACGTTATGAAATACAAAAAGGTTTAGTCT
>NC_047128.1:19972058-20034610 GCF_009829125.3 Periophthalmus magnuspinnatus | reverse complement strand
ACCTCAGCTGGCTCCTCTCAACGTAGAGGAGCAGCAACTCTACTCCTCACTTTTCCCGTGTGAGTGAACTCCTCACTCCTCCACTTAAGGCAGGGACTCTCCACCCACCTTCAGAGGGCAAGCCACTTTTATCCATTTGAGGATTATGGCCTTGGATTTGGAGGAGCTGATTTTCATCCCAGCCGCTTCACACTTGGCTACAAACCGCCCCAGTGCATGTTGCAGGTCCTAGTTCGATTAAACCATCAGGATAACATCATCTGCAAACAGCAGAGATGAGATCCTGTGGTCCCCTTATCGCCCATCCATGATATTTTGCAGCTGATGTCATCAACACTCTATAGTAGTTGAAACTAACTAGAAGCACTGTCTGAAACTCTGTTTTTCAAATTAGGTTTAACACAATCTGACCATGAAGAACTATCTTAGTTGGAACTACAACAGGTGAGGGACTTGTTTAACAGGTTTTGCACTGTTAAACAAGTCCCTCTCAACTTGCAGTACAGTCAAAAGCTAGCTAGCCAACAGTTTTTCAGTTAATCACTCTCACTTTTGTTGAAAATCACCTAAACACCTAAACAGGACCATGAACGCTCGTATTGATCACAGGCTCCTGAAAATATGTTGTTTAAATTAAGTTTGTTGTTGTCTAAAAACTAAAAAAAAAAAAAAAATCTAAAAGCTTATCAGGCTCTGATTATTATGTGTCCATTATGTTGTCATGGTAACTGCTGCACATTCCTCCATAGACATCCATGTTTTACCCCCCAGCGTGTCACTGCAAAGTATCAATAAGGGGAAAGAGACATCATCACATGGTTTTCACATGTAGAATGTGAAAACCACTAAACTCCGATCAGGCATCAAAATAAGGACTTGTGACTTATAGTGACTTTCTACAGATTTTAAAATCCATGGGACTGATGCAGTTTTGTTTCCCTCAGCCAGAGGACATGTTTGTGTGTGACCTGGAGGAGCGAGACATCAGCTGTCCTCCAGCATGGAAGAACCTCACCAAGAGCCAGTGCACCCCCCTCTTTATGAATGCCTACACTATGAGAGGTACTGATCCAAGTGTATGTACGGCCACATCATGTGGGAATACTGTGTGGTTAGGCAGGGGCTCGGAGGTTAGAGCACTCGCCCAAGGTCGGAGGGTTGATTTCCTGTTAGTGTGCCCTTAGGTAAGACACTTCACCCATCTTGCCTCGTCTGAATGGGATGTGTGCATGAATGATTGGTGGGGGTCAGAAGGGCCAATGCTACAGATTTGTAGCCAGTGTTCCAAGTTTAATTGTGATCATAATCTAAATTTGAATAGACGCAATTAGCAAATCGCAAAGACTGCAGTTTACCATATCTGCCTCCACAAACAACGAAATATTGTGTCTCTGTTGATCTGTTCAAGCTTGTTCTGAAATACATGTGATTTAAAGCTTTAGTGTTTTATTGTCAGGAAGTGCACATTAGCATGCTAGTTGTTAGCATTGCCATAGCAGCAACATTTTTAAGATAGTAAAAATCAGGCATGGCCCCTTTAAATTGTTCATGTTGATTTAATGTTAAAAATGTACAAAGAGTGAGAGTCAGACAACTTTATTCATCCCAAAGGGCAATTCAGTTAGTAGCTGTTGCTCAAGAGTAGAAATACACAGCCAGCAAGCAATGACAAAACAATACATTGTCTCATCATCAGTATCAGTTCAGGACATAAAAACGAGGGCAGAGCCGCATGTTAGGATTGGCTGAACATTCATGTTTTTGAGTCATTAGTTTGTCTTTTCAGTTTCACTGTGTGACATTATTAGTTGGTAGCAGAAAGCCCTGCAGGCTAGGGCTGCTCAATAAATCAGATTTTAATCGTGACTATATTCTATTGCTCTAATTGGTTACAGCAGTCAGGACATGTCTTTAGTCAACTAAAAAGTTAGTCTACAGCCCTCCTAACAACCACTCATTTGTATCCTTCCACTATAAATGTTTGAACGTACACAAATTATGACTTCAAATAATCATGACCATAATATTGCAGGAAACATTGGCACTCTAAAGACTTCAAAGACTTCAAATACTTCAAATACAGTCTTACTTATTTTTCTTATATATTGATACTTTGCAGTGACATTGGGCTGGCGGTGTTTTGTCTGTATGATGCATTGTTACCAGTTGCAGTTACCATGGTGACACAATGCACACATTAGCAAACTGCCACTGATTGTCTGAAAGAAAAAAATACAAAATGGATTTAAACAACGTCATCAGCTTGCCTCCATAGAGATATTATTGCTTTGCCTGAAATGTTCCAAGGTATAGCATATAATTTATCTATCTCGCATAGATCCAATTACAGATGTTTGGTAGCTGAAAAAATACAGTGATCCCTCGCTATGTCACTGTTCACCTTTTGCGGCCTTGCTGTTTCGCTGACTTTTTTTTGTGCAATTTTGCATGCTTTTTTTTTTTTTTTTTTTTTTTTTACAGCGTATGCACATGCATTGTGTTCTGCGTCCTGATTGGCTGAGGGACTGTAGGCCATTGTCCATAAGTCTCCTCCGTACCGTATCTCCTGTACAGTACAGAATGCGTTCAGCCAAATTTACATAAATGTTTACTTGCAGCAGTGTGACTCTGAAGTGCTGTTTGTTTGAAAGTTTTCTTCCCGACAAAACCCACAATGTCGATGAAACGTTCTGCACCAACTAATTTCAGAAATGCTTTGGAGTTAAGTGCTTCTCTGCATGGAGAGGGGGATACCTCTGGGGATACCACTGGAGCAGAGGCACGTGAACAAATTTTAAGCGATCATCGTGGAAGGGGGATATAATCTATGAAAATTTGAACTTTGACTGTTTAAACAAGAGAGAAATGTGAGAAAATGTTAATGCCTGTCTGAGAAAAGTGTATAAAGTGTGTGGTGCGGTGTTTTACAGCCTTAAAACATATATAATAATTGTAAAAATAAAATTGACTACTTCGCGGTTTTCACCAATTGCAGACTATTTTTAGAACATAACCCCCACGATAAACAACCACTGTACTTCAAAAAACATGCATTCTGACCTGTAAATTGGTCTGGTGGTGTCACCTGCTGTCTCCATGGAGATGGATAGGTTTCATGCCATACTCATGGCATGAACATTTCAGGAAAAGCAAAAACAAAGCAGTTTTCATGGGGACAAGGAGGAGGTGGACAAAAAAGTTCCACTGTGCACGTTAAAGTAATGAGCAGTGCTGTTTGTTAGGAGCCCAGGCGGTGATCCACACTCATTCCAAGGCCGCAGTCCTGGCCACTCTGCTGTACCCGGGCACAGAGTTCCGCATCACGCACCAGGAGATGATCAAGGGCATCCGCAAGGGCACCTCCAGAACCAACTACAGGTACCCTGTGCAGGTGGCGAGCAACACAGAACTGATCAGACAACTACTCAGAGGTGTTCAAACTCAGAGGGAGATAGTGGCGAGTTTGTTAATGAAATTAGTTAGTAGTTAGTATTAGTAGTTTTAGTAGTACTCTTAGGGTGCATTCATTTCAGTCCAGATCTGGCCCTGGTTTGAGCCCAGTTTAGTTCTGATGTAGATGTGGTTTGGTCCTGTTCTGGTTTAGTCTTGGTCTAATCCAGGTTTAGCTCTGGTTTCATCCCGATTCCCAATTTAGACCACGTGAGCATGTGGAGCAAAGCCTTATGCAGTTGACATTAGCAACTCACAGATGCTAAAAGGACGCATGGCGTATAGGGATCCATGATGAGGCGTGGCGAGTGTCACTTATTGCTTTTTCTGCACTTCTCTGATGCAACAGAGGAGCGCATCTGTGCATGTCTCAACGGAACTCAGTATCCTGATTCACAATCTACATCAAGTTGACCTGAAGAGCCAAAATGAACAAAATGAGGATAATCTCCTTGATTTACCAGCACTGAATCCACAACGTTTCAGACGCCGAAGACATTGGATTCTCAATAATAAATCATGCCCACAAATGTCACGTGCCAGGTGGTACCAGGTTAGGTTAAGGTTAGAGTCTGGTTTTGAGATTTTGGTTAAGATTAGGGTAGAGGTTATATATTTGCTTTCAGAAATATTTTTTTTAAATATGAGAAAACAGGTCTGTGGGAACATAGAGCCTGTGCTCCAAGTCTATAATACCAAAAGCTGTGTTTCAAACTCATAGATACATACGTACATTTGATCAACATGTTGATGTCCCCTACTTTCAGACCATATTTACTTTTGAATAATTCTGTTGTAAAAAAGAAATACCATAATGTGCATGTAATGTTGGCATTTTAAATGTATACTTTACAGTTCATTTAGCACAAATAAAAGTTCTGGCACAGTGTAGTCACAAACTGGCAGTACATTCTTTTGTAGTCTTAGCCAAACTAATTTAAGATTTCCTGATACATCTGTACTGTCTGCGCTTGTTCCCCTGTAATTGTGTCTTACCACCAACGCTCACAGACAGGTCTGCACATGTTCACATCGGTACGGTTTTGGCCACATCTGAGGATTTCAGTTCAGTACACACCTTTGTGTCATTTTTCAGACGTTCACAAGACTTGTTTAGTATGTGCTACAATAAAGAGAAGCCATTTCCTGTGCTTGTATTCAGGTTCTACAGTCATGGATTGGGTTACTACTGTTTGATACAGCTCGCTCCACATGACAGACATGTTCCCACTGGTTTAGTAGCTTCTGTTTTACTGGAGCTCAAAGTAACATTTTACTTCAACAATAGTTTGGGTTGCGTGACATCAAAACAAACTTGAGGTCAAGTTAGAGTTCTATAACTTACTATTTAACTGTCAGATTGCGGACTTGTTGACTTGGTTTATGGTTAATAAATCTGTAATTACTGGGTTTATCCACAAAAGACGAAAACTGGAACATAGCAAAATGCAAAGTTTCAATCTGTGAACTGGACAAATCGTAAGAGTGAAGACGTTTCGCTGCTCATCCAAGCTGCATCTTCAGTTCTGGTCAGATTGCTGGTGGCCACTGCCCTATATAAGGCAGTCAGCCCAAATAAACAAAAAGCAAGTAAACTGCAGATCATATAGACTGCAAATGTTTATGTTATAAACTCTATGGGGTCTTATGCATAAAGCCTGCTAATGAGGCCAACAGTGGCTTAGTGGTTAGCGCAGCCTTCCTTCCATCAGTCTGCCCAGGGCACAGGCAGCTGTGCCTACAGAAGCCTATGATTTCTTTTCATAGATATTTTTTGCTTGTACGGTTGTGTGCAGATATGACGACATGCTTGTGGTCCCTATCATCGAGAACACTCCAGAAGAGAGGGACCTGAAGGAGCGCATGGCCCGGGCCATGGAGCAGTATCCAGAGTCCTGTGCAGTACTGGTGCGCAGGCATGGGGTGTACGTGTGGGGGGAGTCCTGGCAGAAGGCCAAGACCATGTAAGAACCACACTGTCATGTAGTGTGACATATTATGTACTTTAAATTAGTGATAAAGATTATATGGCACAACATGTGAAAATGGGTCCCTGGGTGTTGTTTCTGATGGGTTGTCCCTGTGACATTCAGGGATGGGTCAAATGGAGACGATGAATTTCCCTCACACATTTATATTGGCACCTATATAAATGTCCACTTTACTGGTCATATATTCTAAAAAGCAGAGGTGGTTAGTATTCACTTACATTTATTTGAGTAACTTTTTAATTAAATTGTACTTTTCAGGTTACTTCTAGTAGCATACTTTTAAAGGTTTTGGTTACTCCTTCTACTCTGAGTACGTCTACAAGTGACAAAAGCTTTATGTTGATGAAATGATTTGAACATTGTTGCCTCTTGCTTCTTGATTTAGTTAGTCTCATTTTTGTGTCTATACCAAATAACTTAATCAAAACATACCTACCTAGTTCATAGTTTAGTTTGTTTAACTGCATTTTTAAGTAGCCTTGCATGTTTAGATTGGATTCTCCAGAACAAAAAAATGAGTATTTACTTCTGATAAAGTCTGATTGATATTAGAATGCTAATAACGGTAGCTCTATTTAGCATGTATGAATGGCTTCCACCAAAAGGTGGAAGGACTTTCTGTGACATATTTCAAGCTAATTTGATTTAAAAAAAAACAAAAAAAAAAACTCATTTTAGAAATAACATATTTTTGCTAATTAGCCAGACTATATAATAGTAGCATTCCCAAGTACTTTTTTACACTTACTTGAGTAATTTCTTACCACTACTTTGAGGAATATTATTTTGAAGTAACATTAGTCTTAATTGAGTCAATTGGCTACTCTACCCACCACTGCTAACACTAAACCTTTCATCCAAGCACATTGTTTATACAAGCAATGTTTGGTCTGCTAACAGTGTGTGCTAGATAAATAACTGCTAACTTGACCTGTTGTGCGCTCAGGTGTGAATGCTACGACTACCTGTTCGATGTGGCCGTGCAGATGAAGCAGTGTGGCCTGGACCCTACAGCCCTGCCCACAGAGAAGGGCATCGTCTGACCCCCCACTGCTTACCCACAATTCCACAGCACCCGGCCTTCTGGGAGAACAGACTGTAATCACAAGCCATTGACTGTGGCCATAGAACTCTGATGAGGGGCCATTTAGAGAATCAGAAGGAAACTATAACTATGGGACAGTTAAACGTGTGGAATCAGCTCGCCTGGTTCACTGCATTATAGTCTGGGTGTATTTGGTTCATTTTGTACATCTGATAAAAAAGTGAGACAAAGCATTTATGAGTTATAATCAGAAAACAAATAAACTTCAATTTAAAGAGGGGGTATTATGCTTTTTTTTAAATTTTTATTTTCTTTATATATATAGCTCTCTACCTTGTTATAACATTGTTCCCTCATCAAGAACATGCCTATAGAGGTTTTATGCACATTAGTATTTTTCATTACCACCACGTGGCATTTCTGAGAAAGGCCACAGGAAGTAATTGAAAGGTATAAAGCAGGTAAACAAACCTGACACAAAGACTCACTTATTCTAAGTTCCACCAGGAAAATTATATAGTGGCACTTTAAAAGTTCTATATTAGGCAGAACTGACACTTCTGAGCTTTAAGCCATGTTATAATCTAGTTACCTCATCAAAAACATACCTGGAGTTGTGTTTTGTTTCATTCACACATTTGATTAGTCCTTTATTATTAGTCTCTATATCTCTTAATGCTCTGTTTCACCTTATGGTGTCATGAACTGGTAGTATTCAAGTTAACAGCTACTTTTTACCTTATATTCAGGAAGGACCGGAAATTCCAGCGAAATCATCCAAATGATTCTAGTGAAAATTTATGGAGCACAGTGGAGCACTTCCTGTATCATCACGTCACATCACAAGATGGAACATGACTGTATTTCCTTTTTCCAAGGAAAATTATCTGCAAGTGTAGTGTGAACTTAAAAAAACAGAACAAATCCACTCACCACCACTTAATTTGGCAAGACATAACATATGCTCTATCCAGTAGATTTTTCAAAACAAACCAATGTTGATGAAATTAGAAAACAAATGCAAGTTCTTATTATTGTAAAGTCAAGGCAAGTTTATTTGCACAGCACAATTCATACACAAGGTAATTCAAAGTGCTTTACAGAATAACAGAGACAGTAAAATCACAATACAAACAAATTAAAACATAAATAATCATCAATAACAATCATCAATAACAATCATCAATAACAATCATCAATAACAGTCATCATAAAATTAACATTAAAGGAGAAAAGTGCAGAATAGAACCCTTTCAGTCATATGCACAGCAAAATAGAACTGTTTTGAGCCTGGATTTAAACATTGTCAAAGTAGAGGCCTGTCTCATATCTGCAGGAAGACTGTTCCAGGTTTTGGCTGCATAAAACTGAAATGCAGATTCACCATATTTAGTCCTGACTCTGAGCACCAGCAGGAGGGCCGTCCCTGAAGTCCTCAGAGTGTGAGGTGTTTTATATGGCACTAACATGTCGAAGATGTACTTTGGTGCTTGGCCGTGGAGAGACATACACAAGCAGAGCTGCTTTAAAGTCTATTCTCTGAGCCACAGGAAGCCAGTGCAGAGACTTGCGCACAGGACTTATGCGCTCATACTTCTTAGTTCTAGTCAGGAACTGAGTAGCAGTGTTCTGGATGTACTGCAGCTGTGTTAAGGCTTGTTTGTAGAGGCCAGTGAGCAGGCCGTTACAGTAGTCTAACCTACTGGAAACAAATGCATAGATACGTTTCTCTAAGTCAGGTTTTGACAGTATACCTTTGATTTTTGCAATGATTTTTAGATGGTAAAAAACTGCAGATGTTTTTGATTTGATGCCGCTGTTAAAGTTCAAGTCTGAGTCCATTATTACCCCTAGATTTCTAGCCTGATTTGAAGGTTTTAGAGAGAGAGACTGGAAATGACTGCTGACACTTTGTCTTTGTTTCTGTGGGCCAAAGACTATGACTTCAGTCTTGTCTGAGTTTAGCTGGAGAAAGATGTTTTACATCCACACACTGATCTGTTGGATGCAGTGGCAGAGTGAATCCACTGGTCCATATTCACCTGCTGCCAGTGAGATATAGATCTGAGTGCATATTTTTGGTAGGACACATTATTGCTGTACATTAACTGGCCAAATGGCAGCATGTAGAGATTGAACAACAGGGGTCCCAGGATTGACCCCTGGGGCACCCCACAGGTCAGGGCCAATTTTACACTGTTAAGTTGTTTCTTCATCAAAAACATACCTGGAGTTGGGCCAATAAGGCTGCATTGTAATATAAAAGGAAATATTATGATTTAATATCTTTTTTTTTTTTTTAATTTAAATTTTTTTTAACAAATGTTTTTTTTTTTTTAAACAGCGGAATCGGTATCGAGTATCAAGATTATTCCTTAGCATCAGAATTAAGTTTGGAATTTTAGTATTGTGACAACACTAATTCCAGCTGATATGCAGTTTGGAAAGAGCACATGATAAACTTGACTTTCCGAGAGCGACCCACTTACGTCCTGGGAGAGAGACACACAGAACTGCTAACAATGGGTCTTTGTGGTTTGTTATCTGCAAACATGCAAATCTCAGACACTCCTCATGTTTGTGCTGTTTGGCAGAAAAGTCCTCTGTCCCATTCTATTGTAGCCTATTTAGATTCTTGCAGACATGTTTTATGTGTCATGTATCGGAATAATTAAAATCACCCCATATGTCCAACTATGATTATAATGTTTTATTGTAATATTTGGCCAAAGTTCTCACAGGGAATGACAGTATGCTATAAAGAATAGGATGGTTGAAAATGATTATTCACGCTTTTAAACTGCTGCTGTCTTGGTCCTTAGATAATTAGATAATTATTAGCTAATTAGAATCTTATTTATTTATTTATTTTATTTATTTGACAGACATGATTCAACATGAATGTAAATACGCCAGATTATAGCCAAAGGCTAATGTCCATCTGTTGTCCCTGGGCTGGGGTCACAAAAGGGTCAAGTTAAAAATTGCACACTACATTACATTCACTGCACAGTTCCCACGGTTGCACATTCCACAAAATTGCACATTCCGCACAGTTGCACATTCCATTCATTGCACATTACACTCATTGCACAGTTCCCATTATTGCACCATACAAAATATTGCATATTCCAGTCATTACACAGTCCCCATTATTATTATTATTTATATAGGCTACCCACCCAAGGTGCAGATCTCTTGCTATTACTTAAAAGTGCACTATGTAACCTTTCTGGTGAAGGGTCTGCACCCTGCTGTCTTGTTAGAATGTTCCACAGTTTAAACATATTATCTAATTTGCATTTCATATATTACATGTGGATGTAACAATAACAGAGATACGGTGATATTGTATTGTTAAAAGTCTCACAAGATATCAAAGCTAAAAACTCCTTTTCTGCTAAAATCATTTGTTTTGTTGCAACAACTAAAAAAACCCAAAACAAAACAGAAAACTATACAGACCGTGATCCTTTGTTCTGTTTCAGTGCCAACAGGATGAAGAAATAACTATTGTTATTATGACAGTAATGATTCACACCAAAGCCTTTTGAGAGCACTTTAAAAGGAAAAAGTAGCACTTCTCCAATTTAGTTAGTCTCAAAGTCAAAATATCACAATAAATATTGTACTGTGATGTTCATGTTGTGCAGTGAGAGTTGATTATTGTTACATTGCCTTTTTAACCCTCTCAGGCTCAAATTAAGTTTTAGTAACAGGAAAAATCTGATATTTGGGGAAAATTATCATATGGGGTAGTAATATACAATCCTGACTTTTTTTTGAGAGAAATCTTCACATGCAATGCATTCTGGGATGTTGCAAATTTGCAACATTGGCCCGGTGTAGTAAATTAACACAAGACTGAATATGATAGTAACACTAAATTTATTTGTATACCACTTTTCAAAACAATGTTTCAAAGTGCTTTACAGTGGCAGAACAACAGTCAAAACAACTTGGTATATATAACTTTTTCGTGTGATACTCCAAGAAACTTTTTTTTTTCTTTTGTATAGCACAAAAGTAATTTGCACTTCAGGCAGGCCATTTGTGTGCAACCATTCTTGCACAGTCTGCATCGTCCACATTTATCAGCAAGGATGAGAAAATGATTGAATCTGTATAGTCTGATGACATCCCATGGCACAATCATCCTTCGAAGTGGAGGTGGAGGTGGGGCAGCTTGATGGGGTTCTGGAGCATCTTCCAATGATGGTTGTCCTCTTTTTCTGCTGTTCAAGTCAGCCTGGTTTCCAACCTTGATGAGGGCATCTACAACTTGGGCACGGACGTCAAGAAGCGGCATATACTTCTCCTTCTTCTGTGAGATGACGGTGGTAGATGTCCCATGACTGTTGCAATTGGTTGTATCGTGTTGTCGCCTGCCAGTACAGGCGGTACAATGGCATACATACTACGGTCATCAAGATGTGTAAACCAATGAATTACTCCATTTCAGATGGGGCTGTTTTGAGTTCCAGCCCATTCTTCATAACTGCATACAGGTTAGATTGGTGAAAAATAATTTTCGAACACGGATTTGTCCATGAAAATACCAGGGTATTGGTGATCAAAATACCACTTTGGACTTGGTATTTCGTCTGGTGGAGGTGAGAACGAAGGTCCTTGGAATGAAGAGTCTATGTCAGCTGCTGGGGGGTTCCTCTGCCTCCAAGAAAAACCTTTGTTTACTGGAGCTGGGCCTGGCTGAGGTTTATCGTCATCTGGTAACTCAGTGTCACTGTCTGCATGTACGTTATGAATTTCAATATGAAGGTGGTTGGGATTAGCTCTTGCTATTGCTGCCACTGGGTCATCATCATCATGGTCAGACTCGTATACTTCAGGAGCAAAATCTGGATCGAAAATTGGATTCTGTGTCAGATAAGGCCCCACGTAGAAGGCAAACTCAGTGGCTTCCCTGACTGAAAATCTTCATCGGCCTGCCATAACGCACTGCAAATCCTGCAAAAAGAGTATTCTGTAAGATTGTTTGCCAAAAAAAGCTCAAACAAAGAACTATACTATTAAATGTGCCATGGAATTTAGGCTACATCAGTTTTCCTCATTGCACAGTCAAATGAACAACATATATGCCATTGCTTTTGATCAAATCTGCTTCTGATAGTTTGTAAATTCACTCAAAATTATTTCATTTTCCATAGGATATAACCTCAATGACACCTCAAAGTAACAAGTAAACAATGGTGATAGGAAAATAACTCTAGTATAAACTGTTGCTCAAAATATGGGCAAACTAGTAGATAAAGCATGTGGCAGCCATTGGTACCTGTCCGGGAATATGTTGCAAATCTACAACGTTGAAATAGAGCTGCCCCTGGGAAAAAACCTGAAAGACATAAAATCTACTAATTGGCATGCACTGTATCTATATTTATTCATAATTTATCTTATGCATTTTTGGTTTCAAAATAATGGAGGTTGGTAGTGATACTTACATGAAATTGATGCCTAGAAAATCCGTTTCAGTAAAACCATGCAGACAGACATGTTGGAAGAGAGACAGTGCTGACATCTGGTGAGCAATTGGGAAACTGTTTGTTGCTAATGCACAACTAAGTCCTGCAGTGCAACTTCTGAGTAAAAAAGGCTAAAAAAATATAGATGTGGAGTAATTAGGTAATTGGCAATTAGTGGTTGCAAATTTGCAACGCCTGCCTGGAGAGGGTTAATTGCCAGAAGAAAAACAAACACCAGGTCCTTCTGCAAGCCTTAAATGGAAATAGTTAAGTTTTATGCCAGAGAAAACAACATGGTAACAAGAATCCAGGCCCTTCCACTACCACTAGAAAAGTTACATAGTGAACCATAGCTAACAAACATCACATTTTCCTCATGGGCCATATTGTTAATTATTCATGCAAATCATTAGAACATGTATAGACTGTAGGGCAGGTCTCGTGGGGGCTGCTCTGGAGAACTTGTAAACCTATAGGATTAGTTAGTGTAGCCTACATGCTAAGCCCACATATCTCCATGGATACATCAGAACCTTCTTCACGTTCTTCGTGCTGCAGGCGCCTCCGAGAGGATTAAAAATACATGAGGAGATCAGAGCGCCCTGGAGTGGAGCAGTGGACTGTCTTTATGCACATACTAATACAAATATATAAGCATCATTCAGGTTTATCGCACTGTTCTGTTGTAGTACTCTTAATGAGCAGCAGGTGGCGTCTTGGTGTTGTGTTTATATAACTGTGTTTCAAGAACTGGCAGGAAGACTTTTTTTTTTTTTTTCCAGGAATTATAAAACAGATTCGGATAGAGCAACTCCTTTTGGGCACTAAGGGCGAAAATATAAGCTTGTTGTTTACCCTATAAGAATATATAGGACTCCTCTAAAAATGTTTGATGCTTAAAGGTGCACTGTGTAACTATGTAAAGTGTCTACCATCTGCTTGTCTCCATGGATATGTTGTTTCTTTGTCTGGAATGTTCCACAATATGGCACTGAATCTTGCATCTTGTTTTTATTGCTCAAAAGTTACTTGAAAAACATGCGTTACTATGAGCGGGCTTGCATTTCCATATTCGTAATAGCTTGTCTCCGTAGATATGGAGAAAAAAAAGGCCATACAGTGGAGCATTCCAGGAAAACCAATAACACCCCCGTGGAGACAAGCAGGTAGTGGATCCTTCACCAAAAGTTACATAAAGCACCTTAATTAGTGTGTAATAATATTAGATTGATAACTGCCAATCTGCTCCTTTGACACGCCTGACCACCCGCAACAATCACTCACAAACTACATTCATATTAGGAAATGTGGGTGATGTGTCTTGCCTAAGGACACATCAATAGTTTGCACTAGAGTCACTGCTGTCTCACTGTGGTACCTGGTACTCTCAGTGCTCTCTCATCCAAGTACTAACCAGGAACAGCCCTGCTTAGCTTCCAAGATGAGACAAATGCTGGCACTGACAAGGTGATATGGCCATTTTAGAGATATAGCTAGTGTATTTGTTCTAGTACCGGCTTGGTTCTGGTTTGAGCTCAATTTAGTCCTGATGTAGTCCTGTTCTAGAGTCCTAATTTAGTCCTAGTCTGGTTTTAATCCCAGTTTTTCATTGGAATGAGTGCAAGTGCAGAAGCATAAATATGCAGCTCTCAAATGATAAATATTCAAACAAACAGTGTGCAGTGCGAGTCCTATAGCTGAAAGAGGAGCTGTTGTGTCCGCTCTGTGTTGTTATATATGCATGTAGGATTCTTATTTACATTCATACCACAATAGGTATTAAAGTGTGACAGGCTCTGCACATAATATCCTCCTTCTCCTTCTGTCCATGTGCAAATGCAACACATAAAGTCACTCCTCATGTAATTGTAAGTACAGTCTGCCCTTTATTTGTTCCACTCTCCAGCACATTTATCATATCATCATAATGCAATAATCTTACGTACCATATTTCTAGACAAAGGTCCCCGTGGGGGACTGTAGCTGCCAGTGTGGAACCAGCCAGCTAAGCAACCATCAAAACTACAGCAATTAAATGGTGATGTAGAACTGGCCAGTTATTTGTGGACATGCAATAGGCATCATGGGGTTTCCTGTCTCGACCCTGCTGCATCTGAAGGTGCATCTGTGACTGGCTTCATCTCAGAATGAGTCTCTCATTTGGGTAGCCAATTTCAAATACGGGTGATTTAAGCCTAAAAATCCTCATTACCTAAACCCCAGAACCTGCAGTCAATCATTAATGAGTGCTAGTGTCGCCTCTACAGCTCAGTGAGTGAATTGAGGAGGTTCTGAGATTTCACACAAGGCATGACCTGTCCATATACTGAGAATGAGAAACTAGGCTATGTATTACTAAAACCAAACTAGTTTCCACTAACCCCAAATCATACCCTTTTTAAGTGATAGTGTGTAACTTTCTGGAATTGGCATGCAGCTCTATGATCGTGATGTAAAGAGAACTTGAAAACCAACCTCGTAAGATTCTTGATAGAGATAAATGCTTTATGTGCCAAACTGTGGAATATTATAGCGAAAGGAACAACATTTCCATGGAAACAAGCAGGAAAAGGCCCTTAAGAGTCAGGTCACAGTAAGAACACATGTTTTTCTATGTTTTTCAGTGCAATAAACACAATGAAAAAAAAAACAAAAACAAAAAAAACAAAAAAAAACACCCAACAACAAGAAAAAACATGCATTTATTTTAGTCTATTTTTTGGCAAAAAAAAGATACATACTGTGGCTTTAAGAACAGTACTTTAAGAATATGGCCGGTAGAAATGAGCAGACACAATTCAGATTATAGTTTATTCAAATATGTGTTGAATTTCACAATTGTAAAACACTGTATAACGACTGATGTATGGAACTGCAAAAGAGGACTTCCTGTATTTTTACCGCATGATGTAGACCAATGGAACCAACCAAATTCAGTTCTTAAAGGGGAGCATCTATTTAGTCAGTTTAGTCTAGGCATGTGATTAATAAATAAACATAATAACACATAATCATATTTTATAGTCTACATCTCCAGCACATGTCAGACCTATTGTTCCCTGTCTGTGCATGTTCTGCTGATGCCGCGTGTATTGATCTGGAGATGTGGAGGAGGTCCAGGGGCGTTTTACGATCTGTCCTCAGCCGGTATCCATCCGCTCAAGTACTTACCCACAATCCATCTGTGTGGGCCCTCAGCAGATAACAGCAGTGAGGGGGGATCGATGGAGAGAGGCCCCTGACGCTTACAATCAGGGACACGATTCATGCGGTGTGAGGACCTATAGTGACAGGACTAGTGTTGAGCAGAGCAGATAAGAGCAAGCCAGTACAAGCCAACAGGAGGCTAAAATATAAGGATGATATAGACATAATTTGATGAACAATTTGCATTATTCTTAAACTTGTAATGAGTATGAGTATGCTGTGGAATATTATTGTCAAAGAAACAACATTTACGTAGAAACAAACAGAAAGAGGAATCAGATTTGTTGAGGTTTAAGGCCACTCACAGTAAGCGTGCATATTTTCCATGTTTTTCACTGTAATAAAAACAACCACAATGTCAAAACGTTACATGGTGATGCTTTAATTAAGTTAGAGTACAGTGTGATTTGAGTACGGTGCGAAAAACTTTATACATAAAAAAGTATACTAAGGAATAGACTCAATACTTAGTAATGAGTCCAATACCAACATGATAATTAACACACACTTTATTTAGACAATAGAATGTGATTTTCAACATTAAATGACAGTACTTTATTTTATATTACCATGTGGTCTTATATCTGTGTAATCCCTCAGTCGTCCATGAAGGTTCCACAGTGATCAATGGGCATGTACTAGTCTATGTGGTCTCATACTTGTTCTGATACAGCTCAAGATCATTCTAAAGCTATTCAGGAAAGGTTCATTTCTGTCCTCTGAATGTGACTTTTTTTTTTGTATTGACAACTGCTCAAATGAGTATCTAGTTTCAATGAGTATGAGTATGATGAGTATCTGATTTGTGATACTTTTGACAACCCTAATTCCTGGTACCCCAAGATCAGTAAAGAAGGTACATAAATAGATAAATAAACTAATTGTCTGACTTCAGTACATTTTTCAGATCCCCCCCCCCCCCTTTCTAACAAAACTCCATCCCTCCCTCACTTCTAATCTATAAGCCTACTACAACTAATTTCCCTGACCACTAGGGGCAGCACCTCCTCCCATCCTAACCCGTGGACAGAGCAGTGTCTTGGGTCAGATTTATGCAGTGCTGCGGGTGTGTGGAGGTGAGTATATCTCGGGTCTGTATCGATCTCAACAGCTGCACGCTCATATCTGCCAGGCCTTATGCAAACAAACAGCTCACAGCGGACACAGAGCGCGGGCCCTAATTGATTTACCCGGACCTCCGTTCCCTCGTCGCTCCCCTGGTCCTCCTCCGCACTCCTCACATCACTCATGGGGACTAAACGGAAACAGGATTCTCAGCATTCTTTTCAATATGAGGCTAGAGCAATTGTTCGTGATATACTTGTGTGTGGAGCGTGTATGAATCACCGTGGCATGTGTTGTGGTGGTTGCCTTAACCAAAAATAAAGTATTCTCGCAAAGAGGGGGTATTTTAATTCTATGGGGTATTAAAGGCTAACACATAACATATTTAGATCACCTATCAGCATGCATCCCACTAATGAAATACTGCACATCAGGTTTGTCAAGTTGCTGTGAACAGTTCTAGGTCCTGCTTTTGTATATTTATGGAGAATTGTCGTGTGGAAGCATGGGTGACGTAGACTTGTGGGCTGAGCATTGCACAGAATCTTACAGCAAACTGTAAAGCGGATTCTAATAGGGCCCGGGAGAGATTGCTAAATTACTGTATGCATGGCAGACATCTAAAACCTCTTCAGGCATGTTTTTTATGAGAGAACAACATTATAACATGGTAGAAAGCTCAACAAATCGATTTTGCATAATACCCCATCTTTAATTTTAGATTATTTTGTGCCTTTAGGGATTTTTTTTTTTTTTTCTCTGTATTTGACCGTCATTGAACTAGTGCCTCTGGACAACCTGTCAGGAGCAGTGGGCATATGGAGCTCTACCAGCCAGTTACAGAAGATTAATTCCTTTTCATTTTGTCTATAGGATACCAAGAGTTTGAAAAGCCCAAGACAGGTTAATCGTGGTTACCAAAAAGCTTAAGACACAGAATTTAATTTACTGTCGTAACGGTGCGGATAGGACCAAAGGATGCAGACCAGAGCAGTTTTAACAGTGTTTATTTACAGCGGTGAAAATGCAGTCTTTAAACAGGTCACAAGAGCAGGTACAGGAACCGGGGAGCGGGAGACGGGTCAGGCGGGTGCGGTGCAGGTAGAGGCGGGCAGGACAGGACCAGGACGGGGATAGAAGCAGGTGCGGTACCAGGGCAGGCGGATCAGACGAAGACCAGAGCGGGGAGCGGGTGACAAACCAGAGACCAGGACCGGACAGGAGACGAGACGAGCAGGAGACGAGACGAGCAGGAGACGAGACGAGCAGGAGACGAGACGAGCAGGAGACAAGACGAGCTGGAAGCGATACCGGGACTGGAACGTGGCGGCAGGAGCTGGGCGAGTAGAGGCAGGAATCTGGAGGGTGCATAAATCCAAATGAGCATTTGCCGGAAAGTACCATATAACAAAGCTTAGCAAGAAACATTCACGTTTTACACGCGGACGGTCTGGCACCGAGTGTAGACTGCCAAGCCTTCTTGTACTCAGCAGCAGGTGGTGGTGATTAGGCTGATGCACCCCAGGTGTGCACGGGAGGAGTCAGGCACTCCACCCAGCTCCAGACACACAGGTAGGGGAGGGGGAGAGAGCACGGGAGGACAGGGAAACTGACATCATGACAGTACCCCCCCCCTAAGGTCCACCTCCTGGTGGACCCCCAGGCTTGTCAGGATGAGCGCGGTGGAAGTCTCTCACCATGTCGGGGTCCAGAATGCGTGCCCTGGGCACCCAGGATCGCTCCTCCGGACCGTAACCCTCCCAATCGACGAGGTACTGGAGGCCCCTACCACGGCGACGAACGTCAATCAGGCGGCGGACGGTGAACGCCGGGTGGCCGTCAATGACTCGGGCGGGCGGTGGGGGATCGGCCGGAGGGCACAGGTCGCTGGTCCGGACTGGTTTAACCTGGGAGACGTGAAAGGTCGGATGAATCCGGAGAGACGGGGGTAACTGGAGGCGCACCGCCGATGGATTTATGATCCTCATGATCTTAAACGGTCCCAGGAATCGGGGGGACAGCTTACGGGAGTCCGTCTTCAGCGGGACCGTCTTGGCGGAGAGCCAAACCATCTGGCCAGGTTGGTATACGGGCGCCGGGACACGGTGGCGATCGGCCGTCGCCTTAGTGCGCGCTCCAGCCCGAAGAAGGGCCGCCCTGGCCTTCTTCCAGATCCGGCGACAGCGCTGGAGATGGCGCTGAACAGACGGGACGGCGAGGTCCCTCTCCTCCGTGGGAAAGAGAGGGGGTTGATATCCCAGCGATGCCTCGAAGGGGGACATACCAGTGGCGGAACTCACGAGGGAGTTGTGAGCATACTCTATCCAGGGCAGGTGAGTACTCCAGGTCGCGGGGTTGGCGGAGGCTGTGCACCGTAGGGCCGACTCCAGGTCTTGGTTGGCCCGCTCCGTCTGCCCATTAGATTGTGGATGGAACCCGGACGTGAGGCTAACCGTGGCCCCCAAACCGTCGCAGAAAGACCGCCATACCTGAGAGGTGAATTGGGTCCCTCTGTCGGACACGATGTCCACCGGGATGCCGTGGAGTCGGAAGACATGACTGGTCAGCTGGTCGGCAGTTTCTTTGGCTGTGGGGAGCTTAGGCAGGGCAACGAAATGGGCGGCCTTGGAGAAGCGGTCCACAATGGTGAGAACCACCGTGTTCCCCTGGGAAGGGGGAAGGCCCGTCACGAAGTCCAAGGCGATGTGGGACCAAGGGCGACGAGGAACTGGGAGAGGATGCAAGAGACCAGAAGGGGGTGAGTGGGAGGCCTTGGCCCGAGCACATACCTGGCAGGCGGCGACATAAGCCCGGGTGTCTGTGTCCATCGTGGGCCACCAGAAGCGTCTCCTGAGGAGGGAGAGAGAGCGACCGGCACCAGGATGGCAGGCGAAACGGGAGGCATGGACCCACTGGAGCACCTGAGACCGGACAGAATCGGGAACAAACAGTTTACCTGGAGGGCCGTTACCTGGGTCGGGGTCGTTGGTCTGGGCCTCTCGGACGGTGTCCTCGATATCCCAATGGACCGCGGCCACCACACACGAGGAGGGAATAATTGTTTCTGCGGTGACCGGGCTATCCTCCAGGGCGAACTGGCGGGAGAGGGCATCGGGTTTGACGTTCCGAGATCCGGGGCGGTAGGTGAGGAGAAAGTTGAAGCGGCTGAAGAAGAGGGACCAACGAGCTTGACGGGGATTGAGGCGCCTGGCGGACTGGATGTACTCCAAGTTTTTATGGTCGGTCCAGACGATGAATGGTTGCTCCGCCCCTTCGAGCCAGTGGCGCCACTCCTCCAAGGCCAGCTTTACGGCAAGGAGCTCCCGATTCCCCACGTCATAATTGACCTCGGCCGAGGACAATCGCCGGGAAAAGAAGGCGCAGGGACAGAGGCGGTTGTGGGGGTCGAACCTCTGCGAAAGCACGGCCCCCACTCCTGAGTCGGAGGCGTCGACCTCCACGATGAATTGCCGTGAAGGGTCGGGCTGGTGCAGGATGGGAGCGGAGGTAAATAGTCTCTTAAGCTTCTCGAAGGCTGTCTGCGCCTCAGGAGACCAGGCAAACGGCAAAGCAGGAGAGGTGAGTTTAGTTAAGGGCGAGATAACCCTACTAAAATCCCGGATGAAACGTCTATAAAAATTGGCAAAGCCGATAAATCTCTGGAGCTGTCTCCGGCTGGTAGGAACGGGCCACTCAGTGACAGCCTGGATCTTTTCAGGGTCAGCTCTTACTTGGCCCCGCCCCACAATGAAGCCCAAAAAGCTGACCTCCTCTGCGTGAAACTCGCATTTCTCAGCTTTCACGAACAGTTTATTCTCGAGGAGGCGCTGGAGAACCTGGCGAACGTGCTGATGATGCTCCTGGGGGGACCGCGAGAAAATCAAGATGTCATCCAAGTAAACAAAGACGAATCGGTTAAGGAAATCACGGAGCACATCGTTGATGAGGGCTTGGAATACGGCAGGGGCGTTGGTGAGACCGAAGGGCATAACCAAGTATTCGAAATGTCCCAGGGGTGTCTTGAAGGCCGTCTTCCATTCGTCTCCCTCCCTGATGCGCACCAGGTGGTACGCATTCCGCAAATCCAACTTTGAGAAGATGGTCGCACCGTGGAGGGGCGTAAATGCCGAGTCCAGTAAGGGAAGCGGGTATTTATTCTTTACAGTTATATTGTTCAGACCCCGGTAATCAATGCAAGGCCGCAGGGATTTGTCCTTCTTAGCCACAAAGAAGAACCCCGCTCCCACGGGTGAAGTGGACGGGCGGATGATTCCGGCAGCCAGGGACCCACGGATATAGTCCTCCATTGACTCGCGTTCAGGTTTAGACAGGTTATATAGCCTGCTAGATGGTAGTGGGGCACCCGGCAGGAGGTCAATGGCGCAGTCATATGGACGGTGGGGCGGTAAAGAGAGGGCCTTGCTCTTGCTAAAAACCTCCCCCAGGTCGTGATATTCAGCAGGCACCGAGGACAGATTGGGGGTGTCTGGGGACGGATCAGCGACAGGAACGGACCTCCCGGCCGGAGGGAGGGCGGACCGAAGGCACTTGGCGTGGCAATCGGGACTCCAGCCCGAAACTCCGCCCCTGGCCCAATCGAAAACAGGGTTGTGGGCGCGTAGCCAGGGGTAACCAAGGACCAGAGGAGAAGCGGAGGAGGACAGGACATGAAACTGACGGTTCTCTTGGTGGTTGCCGGACAGAATCACGGTGACAGGTTCTGTGATGTGAGTGATGTGCCCCAGAAAACGTCCATTGAGCCCCTGGGCATTTAAGGGGCGTTCGAGGGGCTCCAGGTAGACCCCGAGCTGCTCCGCGACTTGGGCATCAATAAAGTCCCTCTCAGCCCCGGAGTCGATAAGGGCGGAAACGCATAAGGTCTCTGTGCGAACGCACAGGGTGGCGCTGAGCCGCAGTCTATTAGAAGAGTCCAGGATGTGTTGCTCGCCCACCAGTACTCCCAGTGCTACTGGTGGGCCCCCCCTTTTGGCCGAACTGGGCAAGTGACCACATAATGTCCGCGCTCACCGCAGTAGAGGCAAGCCCCGGCCAGACGACGCCTCCGTTGACGCTCCTCGGCCGACACAAGGGTCCTGTCGAGTTGCATGGGCTCATCCGGCGGGGGCGGGGCAGCGCGTGGCTCCGGCGGGACCGGTGACCGGCGTCTCTCTCGGCGACGAGCCCGTAGGCGGTTGTCTATACGGTGAGTGAGGGAGATGAGGGTCCGCAGGTCGGGGGGTTCGTCCCGGGAAACCAATTCATCTTTCAAAGTCTCGTTCAGGCCCCGCACAAACACAGCCCGCAGCGCGCTGTCCGTCCAGTCCAGCTCCGCCGCATGTGTCCAGAATTCAATGGAATAATCCGCTACCGTCCTGGAGCCCTGGCTGAGAGTCAATAACCGGGAGGCAGCATTGTCCTGGTAGTGCGGGTGGTCAAACACCAGCTTAAACGTGGACACAAATTCATTAAAATCCAGGCTATCCACAGACGTCTTCATTAGGCGCGCCTCTGCCCACTGGAGAGCTCTGCCCCGGAGTAATCCACATATATATCGGATCTTGGTGGCCCCCGAGCTGAAACGAGAAGGGCATTGCTGGAACATGAACTCGCACTGGAACAGGAATCCGCGACAGAGGTGAGGTTGTCCAGCATACGGCTCCGGATCCGTGCCTCTCGGCTCCGGGAGGCGTGGCGGCGCTCCGGCTGCAGCAGGCGGGGTGACGAGGAGCGCGGCCACCTGGTGGTTAAGCTGTGCCACCTGCTGGGACAATGTCTGATTTAGCTCCAATAGAGTCCGAATGGATTGTTCATGCTGACCCAGCACCGCCTCGGGGTGAGAGTGCGTGAGGCGGCGCGTCTGGTCCGGATCTGAGCCTGCTTGGTCCATAGTGGCCAGACCGTTCTGTCGTAACGGTGCGGATAGGACCAAAGGATGCAGACCAGAGCAGTTTTAACAGTGTTTATTTACAGCGGTGAAAATGCAGTCTTTAAACAGGTCACAAGAGCAGGTACAGGAACCGGGGAGCGGGAGACGGGTCAGGCGGGTGCGGTGCAGGTAGAGGCGGGCAGGACAGGACCAGGACGGGGATAGAAGCAGGTGCGGTACCAGGGCAGGCGGATCAGACGAAGACCAGAGCGGGGAGCGGGTGACAAACCAGAGACCAGGACCGGACAGGAGACGAGACGAGCAGGAGACGAGACGAGCAGGAGACGAGACGAGCAGGAGACGAGACGAGCAGGAGACAAGACGAGCTGGAAGCGATACCGGGACTGGAACGTGGCGGCAGGAGCTGGGCGAGTAGAGGCAGGAATCTGGAGGGTGCATAAATCCAAATGAGCATTTGCCGGAAAGTACCATATAACAAAGCTTAGCAAGAAACATTCACGTTTTACACGCGGACGGTCTGGCACCGAGTGTAGACTGCCAAGCCTTCTTGTACTCAGCAGCAGGTGGTGGTGATTAGGCTGATGCACCCCAGGTGTGCACGGGAGGAGTCAGGCACTCCACCCAGCTCCAGACACACAGGTAGGGGAGGGGGAGAGAGCACGGGAGGACAGGGAAACTGACATCATGACATTTACAATATAATTCTCAAATAATAATAATAATAATAATAATAATAATAATAATAATAATAATATAGCTGAATTTTAGGATTTAAATGTTTTATGGACATTAGCTTTCTGAGTTATGTTATTTTGCAATGTATTTTTATATTTGTATGATGGAAACGATACATAGCCTGCGCTCTTACTGTTTTAATAAAGGAATTACAATCATAACTGAACCATTTTTCTGGTTTAGTTTCTCTGATTCTCAGTATATGGATAGGCCTCATGTGAAAGCTCAGAACCTTCAGAATTCACTCACTGAGCTGCAGAGGCTGCACTAGCACTGTTCAAAGATTGGCTGCAGGTGCTGGGCTTTAGTTAGTGACACTTCAGATCAGAGAGAGTCATTTTAGGTTTAAACAAATTGAATTTCAAAATGTAAACTGACAATGCAATTTTTGTTTTCTGATTGTATATTCAGCTTGAAAACAATACATTAAACAAAAGATAATGTTTATGATATTTCAAATCTTTATATACTGTGCTTTTATTACGCCAGTGCTAAACCCAGGTCCAGTTATGAATCCCCCTGAAGTCCTGACCAAGCCTAGCTGCAAAATCTGGACATGGATGAGTCAAATGCTCTACCAGTCAAACGTTTGTAGACAGAGACCTTTTTATTTATTTATTTATTGCTTATTTTGTTTGTTTTTACATGTTATATACATACAGAAGACATCAAATATTATGATGCAAATATTTTGAGTTTATTTTTTGCTTACAACATTCCATATGTGTCATTCATAGTTTTGATGTCTTCAATGAGAATCTACAATGTAAATAGTGATGAAAATAAAGAAGATGCCTAAATGTCTATTATTCTTACAGTATTTGTGACTTGAGTTGTATGTTTAAATACGCCCACGATGTTTCTATAAAGCTTGTGGGCATTCAGCACCATGGACAGCTCCTGTAGACAAGGCTACACATAAAACAGACACATGTGAACCCACTCAGCAGGCTGTGTGTTGTGCTTATGATTATAATGTACAGCTACAGTTGTTGTTGTTGTTTTTGTTGTTGTTTTTGTTTTTTTGTTTTGTTTGTTTGTTTGTTTGTTTGTTTTTTCTGTGTTAATTCATTGGTGGTTTATTTCTGGGGAGGACAATAATGATTAAATACATTTGTTCTTAAAAAAAGGGTGTTATGCAAAATCTGTTTGTGTTTGTGTTTTTTTTTTTCTTTTTAGCTTTCTACTTTGTGTAAAACGAAACTTAAACTAAGTAAACATCATATCATAATCATTAAGGTGCACTATGTAACTTTTCTGTTCTGCATTTTTACTATCAGTAAAGTCACCTCTCCACAGATCTGACCTGTAACTTTGCCTGTTTTTTCCCTGCTTGTTTCCATAGATAGGTAGATAGTATAATGCAAAAAAAAAAAAAAAAAAAAAAGATTCTATAGACAAAGCAATAACATCTCCATGGAGACAAGTAGGTAGTGGACCCTTCACCAGAAAAGTTACATAGAGCGTCTTTAATAGGTTGTGTGTTCATCACGTTACGTACTTTGAAATTTAGATTTTTTTTTGTTTTGTTTTGTTTAGGAAATGATCAACCTTATGATCCACAAATGTTGAACCCTATCATTTTTGTAAACAATTTTCTCCACATAGTCCTTTTAATTCTTATAACTTTTAGCCCTTTCAAATTACAACTTGTGTGTTTGTGACTGAATTATGCCACCACATATTGAAGCTACAGTATTTTTTTTTTTTTAAATAATCTCAGTCTGCTAGTGCTATTAGAGAAAACATTGAACTTTGAGCCAGTTTTTGTTCCATGTGGAAAGGCCCAGTAATTACAGAGATATTAACCATAAACCAGGATTCTGACCTGTCCTGGAGCTCAATACTAAAGCATTGGCAGCTATGAATGTTGTGATGCCACATGAACGTAACCTATTTCAATGACTAAAATACTATAAATGCTTCATATCCGAGGAGTACACAGGGTTTGTGTTCATTTTTACAGCTAATGCTATTCTTTGTCTTCTGTAACTGTAGAACATTTGCATAATTACGGCTTTTTATGAAGTCAAGTGTGTTTCAAAAGAACTGGGGGTGGATGGAACAGCACCTCCACTCTCCATTAGACATCTGGAGATCTAGAAATCTACGCACATAATGAGATGAGTAGCTACGGTGTATGTTCTCTACTATATAGAAACTACTACACATATATATTCCTCATTTCTTTGAAAAAATGATGATGATTTTAATGACAGCTTGTATGTTAGTATTGGGGGGTTGCAAGGCTAAGACGCTAATCTTCCACAGTATGGCATAAAACCTATTATTTCCATTGTGAATGTTCTAAAGTATGGGTTTAACTTGGAATCATACAGGTGTCGTGCCACCTTCAGAAAGTTACACAGTGTTGCTTTAAGATTACATAAAGACGAAGATCCTCATTTTTGTCACTGTGCTTAGAGTGAAATATAAATCACATCATGCCCACTGTTTTATAAGAGTTTTGTTCATTATGAGACCAGGTCAGTGTGGACTTGTGTGACTGGAGGTTCTGATCAGAGGCCTTTTCATAACTGTAGCAGAGCAATCACTGATTATCATTCCTCTCTCACTCTCCTGCTGTCAGCCTGAGTTGCTCATTCTCACACACAAAGAACAGCCTGAGGCCTGTGGAGACGTACCTGGACTGAACCAGGACCTGGGCTGAACCTGGACTATAGGAGAGCCAGGACTGAACACCAGAGAACAGCCTGGACCATAGATGAACCTGGATTTAACCTGGACTGATCCTGGAGAAGAGGAGAACTTGGACTGGACTTAGCCTCAGTGGTTTGGACCTGAAGAGAACCTGAACAGAGCTGGACCCAATGAGAATCTAGACTAAACCTGATCTAAACCTGCACCAGAGGAGAACATGGACTAAACCTAGAGTATAGAAGAAATTTGATTGGACCTGAACCAAATGAAAACATAACTGAACCATAGGAGAACATGCACTGAACCTGGACTGAACTTACTGGACTAGACAACTTGGACTAGAGAAGAACCTCAACAAATGATAACTTGAACTAAACATCCTCGGAAGTGAACCCGAAGATAACCTGTTAATAGGAGAGCCTGGACCATAGACAGTGTATAGAAGTGGGAGCTGTTGTGGGATGTCATTCATAGATTTCAACCAAATGAAGCCAATCAAGGTGAGCAGTTATAGCAGCTAATGTGGAGTCAAGTTCCTTATTTGTAATTCTATCAACCTTTTGCTAATGCTAGTGTGAGCAATCTCAAAGTAACAGGACATCTGAATGGTCTGTTATATTTCCTGACAAAATAATGAAATAAAAAGACCAGGACCATAGTCTGAGCAAATTAAACTGTAAGACCAAAATGGCAAAACTCACAGCACTGGAAGGAAAGGCGAGAAAGGTTTTTAAGTAGAAAGTGAATTGAAGACAGAGTTGAAGGATCTGAACCACACCCGTGCTCACTTCCCATACTCACTTCCCATGCTGGGACAAAACTTGGGCTGAACCTGGACTAGTAGAGAAGAAATTGACTAAACCTGAATCAGTGGATGTGGGTCAGGGTTGCCACAATTGTGCAACAAAACTCACCTGTCAGCATCTCAAAACTCACCTAAAACCTGCAGGTCACACAACATGGTCGTAATATCCCATGTTGTTTCTGAATGTAAACCATCTGTTACAAAATATTCACAGCAACAGCCACAAAAAATGACAATCTTTTAAAAATACCACTTTCGAAAATTTGTTGTAAAAATGCACTTTATTTGAATCATGTACAGTATGAACTACAATCTCAGGTATCAAGAATCCACGCCCGCCCTACAAGCACAGTCTCTTGTGGCTTTAGTTTTTTCCCTCTTTTTGTTTCATTTTTTTCATTTTTTAACAATTAAAGCACATGTAAAATTATGATCTGAATATTTTTTGTTGGTTTTTGAAAATATCTTTTTTTTTTTTATTTTGTAGAAATTCAACCGTTTGATGCTGATTCTCTCCAAAAATGAGAGAATTTGGTGGACAGCGCCCTCCCCTGGAAACAGACGAACAGAAATTCACCTGTAAATCAATCACTCTATTTACGTTAAAGGATCTGTACCCGATTTTTTTCATGTATTTGAGAAAAATTTGTCTTGCAACACAGATATATAGTATAAGCAGCTCTTAGGGTTAAAATAAGTTCATTGTGTGCTGTCTGCGTCTAATTATAATGTGTTTTATTGTTTGATAATTAGAAAGTGCACATTACCATGCTAGTTGTTGTTAGCTTGACAGTGACAGCAAAACTCCAATCTCATCTCTCAAAGCTGCAAAAAGCTCTTATAAACTCATCGCGGTGAGTAATTAGTATACTCGGAATGCATACGGTAAGTGAGGAATAACTTTGGATCACTGCAAACCGTTTAAAATTAACTAGTTCTGTTTGTCACATTTTTAAGACAGTAAAAATCAGGTACAGCGCCTTTAAAGTCCAGTATATATAGTTTCCATTTTTACTTCATCAAATACTGGTACAATTTCTCCACTTTGCCCATACATTTAACTGTAGCCTGCATCAACACTGCGTCAGAAAGCCACCATAAGCGTTGAAAAGAAAATTGCATTGAAAAGAGAACATAGTCAAGGGAAAGAATGGTTTACTCTCTGGCAGTGTTTAATTTCTATATATTCTTTATAATTATGTTATGATTCTGTTTTATGATGTGAAGATGAATCATGCTTCTACTGAAATGACAATCTAAGGCAATACACAGTGGACAGTTTTATCACCTAATACATTTTTATCAGTTTAAACTGTTTACAGTAGATTTCTGACATAAATATTGGGTAAAAAAGTAAAGTTTCCATCATTTAAGGTTTTAAGATTTTTATGTAAAGACTCCCAAATCCACCAAAAACAAAATCAGAAAATTTAAAAGTTACAATGCTTTTTATAGATCCATGGATGATGTAATGAGCTGTGTGTGTGAATTGTATATTTCCCCAGTGAAAGCTTCCATAGAAATGATGCAAACGCTCACAAAATCTATACTCACCATATATATATATATATATATATATATATATATATATATATATATATATATATATATATATATATATATATATATATATATATATATATATATTCAAAGTATAATCTATATACAATAAACAAATAAAACTTTAACTAACCATATACTTAAACATTACTTGTCATTACCTAAACCAATGTTCTAAAGAAGTCTGTATTATACAGAGATGTATCCTTTTGAAAAAAATCTTCCTCTGTATTTAATACAAATTAAAAAGGAGGATATTTTTTGAGAAATTGAAATAAAGTGCACTTAACAAATACATTATCAGTACGTTACAATATTCAGAGTAACAGTCAAATGACGACTTCTCCTATTGTGCAGAGATATGGGGAAAACATGTATTGATGCTTTAGTTAAATTGCAGAAAAGGGATATGAGAAATGTTGATAAAGTAGGACTCTGTGAACCAACAAATCATTTGTTTATTCAGAGTAAATGTTTAAAGCTAAAGGATACTGTATATATATGAATATGCTAAAGTCAGATCAAATGTTAAATCAAGATGTGTTTCAGTTATTGGTGCAAAGTTATGGAATGAACTAAATGGTGAATTGAAATTATGTACTTCTGTCTTAAGTTTTTAAAAAATGTCTCAAGCATAAAATTATCTGTGAGAGCAGTTGAGAGCTGTACTATTGTCTGTTGCTATCTAAAATTTGTGTTTTACTTGAATATGTTCCTGTGAAGCTCTTTCAGTATCCTGTACAATAATTTGACTAAAAATGGATAGGCAATACAAAAAACATTTCTTCAGTCTATTTCTTTTCTTGGTTAAAGAAGACATTTATATGTTGTAAATTATAAAAAATAAAAAAATAAATAAAAATTAACCACCATTATTATTTTTTTATCCTCATCGTCGTCATCAACTAAGCCTTTAATTATGTATTTGTCTATTATTTAGCAATTAGTATGTGGTCCTAAAAAGTATTACCATTTTTCTTTGTTTGTTTTTACCCCTCACACAGCACATACACAAAGTATGTGGGGTACAAATCCAGCCCGCCTCCTCCTCTCCTCACATGTCCTGGTTGTGTCCATATTGTGAGTCAGACTAGACCCAGCCCTTTGCAGCTCCCCTGATTCACTGTGCAGCCAGCACTCTGCTCCTGCTGCCAACTCCAATGATGACAAGTCTACAGCGTCACCGGCGCCACTCCAGGCCCCACTCTGTCAGTGTATAAGCAGGAAAAGTGACGTCAAGATGTAGGCGATCATTTATAACACTGACCATTAGGAATCCACATTTTTTTACACGGGTATTTTATTTGTCTGGGGTATTAACTGCTAACAACATATTTAGATCACCATGTTACCTGATTGTTTTGAAAAAGCTATATTCACTGAAAACAACTTATTTCCCCTCCCTTTGATCTCCATGCTAAGTGACTCCCCCTTCAGATCACTGTAACAACACAATAAGCCTGCTTCCCGCTAATGAAACTACTGCACATTGTATCAGGTTTGTGAAGTTGTGTACAGTTTTGTTTGATGCTTTAGGATATATGTGTGGAGAATTGTCATGTGGGATTGGTGATGTCGGCTTGTGGGCTGAGGATTGCACAGAATCTTACAGCGAACCTTAAGGAGGGCTTAAATAGGGCCCGGGACAGATCACAAAATTACTGAAACATGCATGGATGACATCTTAAAGACCTTCAGGCATGTTTTTGATGAGGAAACGCTATAACATGGGAGAAAGCTAAAAAATAATACTCTTTTAAGTATGTAACATGTTTATTTCATGGTATTTATGGCATATGTTCTCCTCATTAATAACATGTGAAATTATGTTAACTCACTAGATGCTTCTCAGACGCACACAAGAGCAGAGATCTCAAATGAAAGTGTCTTAGTGTCTTAGTCTTTAGTTCAGATGCCAGTATTACACCAATTACTTTTACTCAACACTGATTTGACTAGGCTATTGGAACAAATACAAGGGACTGGATATGGAATCGAAAAATCTAGCCTTGTTTGATAGTTTTATTGAAGTTTATAATTTTACACCCTGAAATTTAGAAGATTTAAAAGAATTTACCGTATTGATCTTTCTGTTATTACTCACTTTTGCCAACTTTTTCCACAAACTGCCTCTGATGTAAGGCGATGATATATATTCACAAATAAACCTACTATCCTACCAAAGGAAATCATAATTAGCAAAATGTGAAAACCTGTCATATGCACTTCACAACCCTGACACGTCGTTCAAAACACAACACTGTATTGTTCATTAAATTAAACACATTATGCAAAATCGACTTTCATGAGCTTTTAACCTTATTATAATGTAGTTCTTATTATATTTACGTACTCTGAGTGGTAGCCTATTTTGATTCATGCACCTTTGACTAAACCTGTATTGTCCTGTATTTGATGCTCGAGTGCTCAGAAAATGTTTTCACCACCAATCTCCCCACATGTAAATGAAAATCTCCTGCCTGGGGCAGGGCCTCTCAGTTCTGCAGTTTTAAACAGGAAGTCAATGTACCTGTTTCTATTATTATGGCGTTTTGTGTTAATGTGTTTCTCTGTATTGGTAAGCATCTCCTGCAGCTGCAGCTGCCCTGGGATAGACTGATTTAAACTAGACTGCTAATCTGTGCCAGCAGCCCCTCCGACCACCAACAGTCACCACCAATCACTCACTCAACCATCACATTCATACGACGACATACAACGACAGTATGAGTATGCACCGCTCAGAGCATCCATTATGCACATTATCAACTGTTACACTATTTAATTTAACTGATTAGTGTTTTATGAACCGGCTGAGCTGTATACTTTTCAAACATGTACTTATTATGTCTTTCAAATGAGCACATTGTTATCCTGTTAATACAAATGACTAACACCAAATCCCATATTCTTTACTTATGAATATAGTTGAGACTTTGCATAATTTAGAACTGACTGAAACATATGATTTCACATCTGACATTTCTTAATTATAATTTTGAGACTTTTGATTTCACTTAATTTTAACAACTTACATTTTCATCACTGCTTGTCATTATTAACCGCATTTTTGTCCGTCACCGCGGGGTTGTAGCGCTGGCTGAAAGCAGAAAGGCATCTACGGCGTGCACTTTTCTGCACAAGGTCACTGTTGCCATGGTGACGGGCCCATGGCTAGTTTTCCTTCCTTCTTCCTTATCTGTTTTTCACTCCTCTCCTTTCATATCTGCCATCGCGTTGTATTTGAAGAGTGTTATGAGCGGCCGACTCCCCCATAAGCTCTGGTCTTTGAAGCCCTAAACGGAACACGTACAGCGGTGAGGTGTTGTGAAACCACGATCAAAGTTTTAGATTCTTCCAGGACCAAAATATGAAAATGTGCTATAGTTGAAGTCATGTACACGTGGAACAATCGCTGACTGACTATGGCAATAGTATTCATACGTTTCTGTTTTCCAGTTTATTTTGAGGAATTTTCACCATTCAAAAGATATCATAGTGTCTTTTCAATCTTTACACGCTATGGCAACGGTGCTAAGGAAACAGCATGAATATTATAATAAATATATAATAAGATGCTTTGAATGTAACTTTTCTGATGAAGCGTCAGCCACCTGCTTGTCTCCATGGACATGTTATTGCTTTACCAGAAAAGGACAATTACCAGCCAGATCTATTGAGAGGCGAGTCCAGTCAAATCAAGAATGCATGTTTTTCAAAGGTAATTTTGAGCACTAAAAACATTTGTAATTGATTAAACATAAGAACATCAACATCAACATCATGAAGACAAGCAGATGAAAGACCTCCTATCAGAAAGGTTACATACTGCACCTTTTAAAATAATTAAATAGAACACACAAAACTCTAGATATGTCTTGCAGTTTTCAATAATATTTGGTCACAATCCCCAACAAATATTTTCAGTGACAGAAACTAATCAAAAACACAACTGGGGAAAATTGCAGTTGATGAAACCATTATAATTTTGAATTCCTTCTCATTCAAAAAGCCTAATTTCAGAAAGAATAAGTCTATTTAAATTTGGATTACAAACTTGTTTGAACTTGTATGAATTTATTTGACTAAAATTTGCACAACTATTCATTAGGATTGCAAAATCAGATAGTGATTGATACTAAAACTCATACTTAAACTAATTACTCATTTGAGCAAGTATTGACACAGCAAACAACGAAGTTAATCTGTCAACTGGACAAATCTTGTAGGAGTGAAGACGTTTCGCTGCTTATCCAAGACGCTTCTTCAGTTCTGGTCAGATTGCTGGTGGCCACTGCCTTTAAATCTAACTGAGGGGAGGGGCTACCTACACTGAAACTGTAAACAGCTATTGTCTCCAGTTTCAGCTGAAACTACCCTACTCAGCCCTTAACGACCCTGCTATTGTTAGTTAGTTAGTTACTTTATTGTCCCCGAGGGGACAATAAAGTAACTAATAAAGCGGTGTTATTGTTAAGGGCTGAATGCAGGGTCTACATAGACAAGTATTGACACAGCAAAAAATCACATTTATAGGACAAAATTTGAGCTTTTCTGAAAAGTTTTGATTTGATGATTTTGAGCTGTATCATAATAAATGTAAGACCTCATGCCGAGATAAAGTAAGTACTATTATTCTGTATATGAAAATTACATCCTATTACTAAAAAAGGAACATTTTGTATCTTCATGGTGGCATCGTGATCAGTGTTGAGTATTAAGCGAATTCCTTAGTCAAAATCGAGTTTGAAATTTTAGTATCATGACAACAGTATTTATTAATAACAACACTGGAAAACAAGATTCCCTAACTATATTCCCTGAAATGATTGTCAAACATAACAAAGCAGATTATTCCTTGTCTAACTGAACAGATGGCCAGATCAGCAGCGGGGCGAGGCTGACCCCTGGGTGTCAGGAGGTAACGCTACACTGATCGGACACACACCATTACCAGGTTAAAGAGGGCAGTTACACAAGGTGGCCGTATGCTCCAACTCAATTCTGTGACCAATGTTATGCTGTCCAGATCTGAAGGATTAAACCAACCAATACGTGGGACATGGTGGTGATCGGAGGAGCCATTGGAGCAGATCAGTAGCCATGTTTTTGTCAGTTAGTTAGCAGGACACTACAACTTTTGTAGTATTGTCATGATACTAAAATTTCAAACTCTATTTTGATACTAAGGAACAGACTTTCTTTTATATTACCTTTTATATTATTGGTGTAATCCCTCAGTTGTCCAGGTAGGTTCTATAGTGATTCATGGGTGTAGTAGTCAGGGGCGGCGCCGGGGGGAAGGCTTGAGGGGCCCTAGCCTCCTCTTGAATGGCCAATGCTCCCCCATAGTTTTCATAAATCACTACAGGGGCTATCTACATTTAACCTACATTCAGGACAGCAAAGCAAACATGTTAGAGGGAGGGGGTGCGCTTGTATCCATATAAGACTCTAAATGAATATGTTAAGTGACCACCCCTCTTGAAGAACTTAGCACCCCCATAGGTACTGCAACGTCCAAAAATGTCTTGCACCGCCCCTGGTACTAGTCTATGTGTCTTATACTTGTTTTGATACAGCTCAAGATCTTTCTAAAGCTATTCAGCTGTTCATTTCTGTCCTGTGAATGTGGCTTTTTTAGTACTGATACCTGCTCAAATGAGTATGTAGTTTCTATATAATATTAATTAGTATCTGATTTTCGGTAATGACAACCATACTTTAAAGCACTTTGGATGTCTTTAAATTTGCTATATAAGACCATATATGAGCCCAGTGTGTTATTGTCATGTCTTGACTTTGACCATTTTGAAACAGTGTTCCTTCATTTAGCTTACTCAGAGCTGTATTTCAATATCAAATTATTAAAGGAAAAACTAACTCTAGGTCATACATATATACTTAAAAATTTAACATAACTAAGTTTCGATTCTGCAGCTTATTACAGTAAAATGGCACTAAGAAAAGGCCAGTTCTGCAGTTCTGAACAGGACGTCAATGGACTCGTTTCTATTATTAAGCAGTTTCAGATCACTATTACAATGAACAAAATTTAAAATAATCATCTACATATGTTAAAGTTTAATTCTAAATACCCCAGAAGAGCACAATATGTCTTCTCCACAATTCAGCAAAATAATGGGTGAAATAGAAAAGACGTTATGCAAAATGGAAGATGCTAAAAAAACATGAAAGCTGCGAGAACTCAAACCAAATGAATCCATGGTTAAAATCTGACAATTCTGCCACTAAATTTGTAAAATATACATCAGGGAGAAAATGTAGATAATGGTGCCGTAATGCATGGACAATATTGCTATGTTAAGTAATGCTCGTGGAATAATGGCATTCTGGGTGTTGGCCAACTTGTCTCACAACTTGTCTTAAGCCTGACTGGCCTTCGATTAATGTCACACTAACCCAGGATACTTACACAGAAGCATTGTTAGACTCGAATATTACCTCAATATAATAAGGACAACAATGATTTATTAATGACTAACTGCAGCCAGTACGTCACATAAGGAGTCAAATGTGTTATGTGGAATGCTGCTGGGATCTGAATGCTATCTATTAAAGACTCATATTTACCACCAAACCACCATCTTGGGACCCTTTTCAGTACTTCCTGTCTTGGTTATATCTCTTAGGGTTGTATGGTTTCATATTTAGTTTGATATCTCTACTGTAAAAAGCATGGAATTTGTAATTTAATAGTAATAACCTTATATTAATAACAGAGCAAAACACACACACAAAAAAAAAAAAAAATTAAATTGACCTGTTGTATGAAAAAAGTACTGACTCAATTTTATGATAATTTTTCAAACCAATTATTTTGCCGTAACGCTCAATGGAACATAAATCATACTGTCAGGACAATGGTGCTCCTAGTAAGGCCGTAGAACTTGACCCCTTAAGATTTGAGCGCTAGGTCAGTTAAAAAAAATGCTTGAATTTGTCCATTTTGATCAACAAAAAACATGAATTTCAAATCTTAAAAATAGAAACAGATTGGAGATTGCAAATTCAGTGAACTTATAACATGGAAACGCTGAGAATGACTCACTGCCATGGCGTTCATACATTCTACGCTAATGCCTTAGTCAACCATTCTTTCCCTTGTGCAGTTTTACACAGAAAGAGAAATCAAACAAGCTAAAAAGCTATCACAAAATTGTCTTCATTTAGCCACTAGACATACTTTTAATAAATAATCTTTGTTTTAGAAAGACATTGTTAAAGTATCATTGAACTTTCCCAAACGCTGATTTATTGTCCATGTCGACATCACCTTACTGTCATTTGGATCTGTTTTACGTTGAAATGTTGACTGTAATGTATTCCAAAAGTGTGTGTTGTGTGCGTTCTGGCCTGGCCCTGCTCAGATCTGGGTCTCCTGGACGTTGTCTTTGGAGCAGGCCTGGATGAGTAAAGGTTCCTGCGTTACCGAGCTGTGTAAGGTACTGAGCATGGGCGCGTGGTGGTATGAACTCTTATAGGTGTTGTAGTGGTTGTAATGATCCAGCGGGGGCAGGCTCAAGTGCCTCTCCATGGCCGCCACCCCCGCTAGCTCCTCCTCCACCGTGATCACCTCCATCGACGAGGCTGGTCCATCGGGATCCTGCTGGTTGTGCTGCTTCCTCATCTTGTAGAATATCACCAGCAACACGGCGGCCATTAACGTGATAGCGACGAAACACCCGATGATAATCTTGGTTGTCTTCATCACCTCGTCCAATCCGGTGAAGGTTCCCTCACTGTCAACATCCAGTACCGGGATGGTGTAAGTCCGTTCTGTGGTTCGAGTGGAGACCGGAGTGCCTTTGGTGGTCGAAGAGGACACCCAGCCGAAGGGGGGTAGAGGGGTATGGCTTTCATCGCCGATGGTCTCGATAGTTTCCACAGTGACGGTTGTAAAGTAGGTGACTCCGCTGTTGTCCACCGAACTGACATTTAGTACAGCCGAGGCAGAGATATTCCCTGCCGTATTGCTAACCATGCAGGTATACGTCCCTGTGTCTTGCATCGTAACGCTTGTAAAATTCAGCGTTCCATCATTGAGAACCGACAGCCGAACTTTGTAAGCACCGTGCGTTACCAGCGATCCGTTCGGTGTGAGCCAGGAAATTGCCGTTAAAGAATTTGTACGACATTTGAGCTCGGCGCCCATCCCTTCCGTTACGTTTAGATCCGTGGGGGGCTCTAAAATTACAGGCACATCACATTGGAAGTAGCTGTGGTCGAGTTCCCCAATGTAGCGACCCTTGAAGACCGAAGGTGTGTTGCATCGTGCGCAACAACTAGTATTAGCCGGCACCGCTTCTCTGAGCCACCAGCTAAGCCAAAGAATATCACAGTTACAGTTCCAGGGGTTGTGATGCAGGTGAACACGCTCAAGACGGTGCAGCGGCGTGAAGAGGTCATGGGGTAAAAACGTAAGATTGTTATGGGCCAAATTGAGCTCCACAAGGGACTGCAGATCATCGAAGGAGTTCCTCTCTATGGTTTGGACCTGTGCGTGCATCATCCACAGCTTCTGCAGGTTGACCAGTCCGGTAAAAGAACTGGGTTTTATAACGGTAAGCTGATTCCCGGACATCTCCAGCTCCTCCAGCCGAACCAACGGGAGTATATTTGGAATCTCCTTAAGGTTGCACATTCCCAGGTTCAAGTAGCGCAGGTTAGATAAGTCTTTGAACGCGCCATCAGAAATGTATGAGAGACGTTTCAGCTCGCCCAGATCTAGCCTCCGCAGTGACGGCACCCTGTTAAAGGCATAGGAAGGTATACTTTCGATGGGGTTGTTCCTCAGCCATAGCTCCTTCAGTTTGGACAAGTACTCGAATGCTCCATTGGGGATTGTCGTGAGGCGATTATCAAAAAGCTCCAAAGTGTTGAGACTGGCTAAACCGTTGAATGCTCCAATTTCGATGCTGCGGATATGGTTTTTGCTGAGCTGTAGGATCTCAAGATGGCGTAGGTGTTTGAAACTGTCCACCTTGATGACCTGGATGAGGTTGTCTTGCAGGTTCAGGTAGCGTGTGTTGGTGGAGATGCCATCAGGGACGTCTCGTAAGCCTCGTCGCGTACAAATAACTTTGCTGAACTGGTTGCTGCAGGAACACACGGAGGGGCAGGTCTGAGCACGCACAAGTCCAGCCACCACTAGGATCTGAAGAGCCAAGAGAACCACGAACAGGGGGTCCGACAGTGCCCCCTTCAGCCTACCACCTCTCATTGTCTGGCGCACGAGGGTGGAGATCATCTTGTTCAGCATTCATAGTTCATCCGATGATGGTGATCTCTGTAAAAGAAGAAAGGAGAGGGTGTATTACTAATCAGGTAATCAGGCTGGATAGGAGGACAAAGGAGAGAAGTAAGTGCTTTCTACAGACATCCATTCTGTTCAAAGGAATATGATGTCACAGTGCTGCTGAGAGTACTCTAAATAATGATACTGCCAACGTAGCACTTTTCAGAATGTATACATGTGGAAAACCAAGATGAAAGAATTGGGGCTTGATATGGAAGCAGCCAGACAAATAATGCTACTTTTTATAGTTTATTAAGCTTCAATTCATATCATTTTTACTACTACTATTACACCACGTTGAGTTATTTAAAGAACATGAGGTGGGTAGAAGACACGGCACGGTCATAAAATACTGAATCGAGTACAAATTTAAAAGGGAGGCTGCTTTTAAACATCTTGCCGAATCAATCTTTGTCACCCCTACCAACTGTAACTTTTTTTTTGTACTTGTACTTATACTGTGAAAAAGTAGTCATTAATTCCTCCATGCACTGGTCCAATAAAAAAAAACAAAAACAAATTGGTAGTAGGGGACAGGTGGTACAGTGTTGAGAATATTATGTTTTCTACTGTGGAAACATGACATTTGAACAAATGTCTTTCTACAGCTGTGCTGCCAAAATAAATGTCCATTGCACCTACGGATTACATGCATGCTCACGTCCTCTATGTCAAAGGGCAAACAACAGTTGAAATCAGCTAGAACCGGTCAGAACTGGTTGACACATAGAGAACTGATACCTGTCAGGTTGCGGTCGCCCCTGTGTGGGTGGACCAGATATAGTATAAGAATTTGGTACGGAAGATGTGAGGGGGAGAAGAAGATTGCACGGACTCCAAGGAGCAAGTGCAGTGCTCTTTTCACTCCTGAGAACAACTTTGTAAACCACTCTGACTCCTCAACTTAAATAAATAGCCTAAAGATTATTTTCATTGTCCTCATTCAAGGCTTTCACCTCTGGTACAAAAAGAATTGGGAAGAGAGGAGACGGGAGGTATCCCAAATTGTGGGAGAGACCCTCAGGGTCTGGTGAGTCGGTAAAGACCGCAATGGGAATCATTAAATAGGTCTCCTTTGGGTCTGTGACATTAAATGTACAGTATAGAGAGTCACAGAGAGATAGATTTTTTATACTTTGAGTCCTATAACAGGAAAATGTGTAGAATATACCGGGTGAGAGACAGCATTTTAATGATACACTGGCTCTTAAGATTAAAAGCTAATGAATTGCTTGACTACATCTTGATTGCATTTGTTCATGTCCAACTATGCATCCTCAGATTACAATGTGTTAGAATAACTTCTGATACAACCAATTGGAAATAAGTAATTAGGTCGAGTACAGTCTGGTGAGCTGCAGAGGGATGAGATCTGAAGAGGTGGGTGGATGTGAGAATGTTCTGTCAGTGACAATGACTCTAGCAGATGAGAGTGGTGCTGGGTACAACAAAACTTGCACTGCACTATTACTGTCGCTACTACTACTCCTACTACCACAATCACTACCATGACTAGTACTACTACAACTACAGGCTACAATGCATCAATTATACCAATACAGCAGCTAAGGCACTACTGTCAAATAACCACCACTACTACAACTACTACTACTGCTACTATCCCTCCTCCTCCTCCTCCTCCTTGCTGACGCCTCCATGCCTGGTCGTATAGCTTTTGGTTAGCTTAGCTTTTTGTTTGGCCTGGTGGGTCCAGACGTCTTGTTTTCGTTGTTTATTTTCTGTAGGGAAAGTTTAGGGGGTTGTGTTTTGATAGGGTAGGGACAGCGGTGTGCTGGCAGCTCCTACGGCTCTGTATAGAGTTGGCCTGTCCAGTGCACCGTCCTTATTTTACGTTAGCCGGCTCACCATGGTCCCTTTCTTTTGTTACTTTGTTACTTTTTGGGTTGGGCACGGGGTTTTGGGCAAGGGTTTTTTATCAGTCTTTACACTTTGACAAAGAACTGAAACAATTTAAAACTAAACATATGTTTGAACCCTTAACCTTGTTTACTGTGTCCTTCCACAAATATGTTTGATCCCTTTGGGTCGTAACACCTCCTACTACTCCTACTACTCCTACTACTACTACTAATTCTACTTCTACTACTATTATTACTACTATTTCTATTGCTACTACTACTACTACAGACTACAACACACGTCAATAATACCAACTCAGTAGCTAATGCACTACTGCCACCTCTGCACAGGGACTACAGATGAAAATTAGTTTGCAGCTGTGCACTGTATTTATTGTGCAATGTCCCCTGTCAAATACCACTACTACACCACTACTACACTCCTCCTACTCCTCGTACTCCTCCCCCTACTACTACTACTACTACTACTACTACTACTTCTACTACTACTACAGGCTACAACATACTTCAGTGCAACTAACAGTAAATTGTATTCCTGGACCATGTGGGGCCTATCTATGTGGAGTTATGATGTTCTTCCCATATCTTGCGGTTTTCCCCATCAACATTAGCATGCACAATAGGCTGTTTATCAATTTAGGTAATTGTTCAGGAGAGAGAATGAAATGGGGATTCCCAGCTTCTTAAAAAACAAAGAAAAGGATTATAAAAAAAATATGGACGATAACGACTTGGAGTCTCCAAACCTTTGCAAATGAAGAGCCCCTCAGAAGCTAACAATTTAGTTAATGTTGCAATGCGTATCCTGACAATAATAAGTAATCATTGCCGAGCCTTTTTAGTGTGTAAAATAATATACCTCAAAATGATTCACACTGGACACATGCAGGTAGTAGTAAGTGTACATTACTGCACACAAAGAGGGAGTTGAGGGTGAATAGTGTCTGCAGGTTTAGCTTTTTTAAACTGATTTTAAAACGCATTTCTGCTTCTTGGATTTACATTTATTTATTCACACTTTTTAAAGAGGCTGTACCTACTTTTTACCATTTTAAAAATGTGAAAAACATTTTTAAAAGTTTGCAGTGGTCCAAATTTATTCCTCCCTTTCCTGGCGCATTCCGATCATCCAAATTATTCACTGAGCAGAGTTTATAAGTGCTTTTTCCTACTCGCAGAGGCCAGAGTGGAGTTTTTCCTTTCTGGTAAAACTAATAACTCGCATGCTAACAGACCATCAGCCGTACTTCCTGGGTACAGCCCCTTTAAGGTCTAAGAATAAATATTTTCATTAACATATGCTTCTCCAACAAAGACCTCCTCCCTCTCCCCTTCTTGAGCATGCGTATTTAATATTTATTTTTGTGTTTTAGTCAGATCACATTTTTAAAAGCTTTATAACTCTAACAAAGGCACGCTAAAGGAGTCATACTATTGTTACACTTTTTCTTCATTATTAGCTTGCCTAGGTTAGTAGCTACATTTTGATTCATGCATGTTTGAGTAATCCTGCATTGCCCTGAATTTGAGATTTGAATGCTCTGACTGTACCTGTCACCTATCACTACCGATTGCTCTGTAATTATTTGGTAGAAAAAAAAAAAAAAAATAAAAAAAAAAGAATAGCCTCTGTATCATATAAGAAAGGTTCAAAATTGTAACTACTTTTGAGAGTAAAAATGCATTAAACGAAAATGCTGCTTGCTACATTAAAAATATCACAATGACATCTGCAGTTTTGAAGAGGAAGTCAGTGGACCGGTTTCTGTAATTACACCGTTTTACATCAATACTGACTTTTAGAATGTACAAAATGTAAAATACTGATCTACTGATATGTGATTGTTAATTAATAGGAAGACACAAGACACTTTCACGAGACACAAAACACGATTCATCCGCAATAACAAGACTAGAGATGAGATTTTGACATGCACAGTTCAATTTACATATTTGGCCTCAAAATGTTTGCTTTATTTTTGTCCAATCCATACATGATTACAAGAAAAGAGAATAATATGTCTTCTTTTATATAAGTAGCTAAGGGCTTTTAGTACCAATATAATGTGATTGCAAAGGCCATTATAGAGATTATGTACTTTACTTTGCACATATAGAAAAAAACAATACTAGTGTGTTGTTACTGCAGATGATTACTGTTCCAGTCATGCTCTCCATGTTTCCCATCCACAGACACATTAGCCCTGGCAGCCGCACAATGGCACTCCCACGATCACTGTTCTGCCCCTGGCTCCAACTCCCGTCTCACACCTCCGCCTTTCCACATCCAGGGATCGGAATGAGTTTGTGTGAGCGCGGCTGGGGTCTTATACTGTATGTGTGTATGTGTGGAGGAGGAGTGTGCACAGCAAAAGGGACAACCAGAAGGTCCAGTTGCTATACAGTTTTCTCCTGCTGTGTTTAAAGAGACATGCTATTGGCATTTTAACATGTTACAGTTGTTTTCCTTCATCACAGAAGGTGTTGCGAAATAAAAACAAAACAAAACAAAACAATTCTTAGCATCTTTTGCATAGTATTTAGAAATTATTTTTATTTCCCAAATTGACTGTTCCAGCTTTTTCTACTCTCCAAACGCTTCTGCATCTGTAGGTATCACTGGCTTAATCATAAAAGTGTTTTTTTTTTTTTTTACTATTCTTCCAAAAACCTTGAAAAATAACTTGAGCAATTATGCTAGGAGGCTAATGATAGTCAAGATAGATTATTATAATGCTATACTGTGGGATATTCCAGCCAAATCAATACCAATGGCTGATAAAGATAAGTTACATAATGTATCTTTAACTTTTGTAAGCTATTTCTCATGTGGGAAGTTAACATGAAGGGGTCAAGGGGTCTGTTGTCCCGGGCCCCAGGGTTTTAGGGTTTCACCTCTTCCTATGAATTTATATTAGAGGAGAGCCCATGTGATTCTTCTTGCCCAAGCCCCCGTATTTCTGTCCATGGGCCTGTTTCTCAATATATTTTTTTCTTAATTTTAATGACAAATCCTTCAATCCAAAGCCATTAGTGCTCTTGGGAATGCCTTTTTTTCACTGAGAGAGAGGGGGAAACCGGTCTGTGTCATCGGAGTAGAACTACTTTCAGACATACTGCAAGGATGTGGGTTTTGTGTGTTCTGGGAGGTTTTTCCAGACACAGCTGGGTGGGTTTGGCTGTTAAAACCTGGCAACCTGGGCCTGTGGAGCTTGAGCATAAGACATGTAGCAACAAATAGATGTCTGAAGGTGTGGTCTCTCCCCGAAATGACAACTTCACAGCGGAGGGATTTTTAATCATTCCACTGTACCTGAATAAGCTCCCAACATTAATTACATTTTGGTCCAACTCACTGAGCAGGACCGGAACACAATTAAACCTGTATTGACTGTGGTTATGTGCACTTCCTACTCTAGCCAATGCACCCCTATGTGGCTCAGAGAAGCAAAAATAATGGCTGATTAAATGAGTGGCATTACAGCAATCACTTTAGTGTCCTCCAGTACAACAGTGTTTATGAGGATTTCAAACATTGGCAGACAAAGCAGGTTTATATAGGAACAACACACTGCTAAGAAATAAAAATAAAAGAAACAAACTCAACCACTACAATTACTTAAAGGGCACGCTATTTTACGTTACGATATTTTCTGATCTATGTTATAATGTTGTTTCCTCTTCAAAGACATACCTGGAGTTTTGTTTTGTTTTGTTTCATCCTCACATGCTTAACACACAAACCCTGCATACGACAGAAAACACACTGTTCCACCTCGTGACATAATATGGTAATACAGGAAGTGCGCTACTGTGTTTTTAAACTCCACACAACTTCACTAGAATCAGTTGGACAATTTCAGTCCTGGAATTTTCAATCTCTACTGATCAAAAGTTAACTTGAAAACTACCACTTCATGATATCATAAAGGGAAACGGAGCATTTTGAGCTCTATATATAGACAGACAAATAATAAAGGATTACTCAAACATGTGGGAATGAAACGAAACACAACTCCAAGTATGTTTTTGATGAGGTAACAACATTCCAACATGGGTGGAAGCTCACATGAGTCAATTTTGCATAATATAGGACTATAGACAGGTTTTCATATGTTTATTGATATAACAAGGTATCAAAAAGTATCGATTCTCAGGCTAAAAATTCCCATGTAATTAAAATTGATCTTTTTTTTTATCACATTTAATGCATTTTTTTTTTAATTCTTTAGATTTTAGTTTATCTGTGTGCATTTAAAATTATAGCATTTCAGTGCAGGGTATAGTAGCATAAAACCTAGACACCAAGCTAATATACTTACAGTGGAGAGTTTCAGTGCATTTTAATACAAAACTCAATGGTATCAGTGCCTGGTTGATATTGTGATACTTGCCATGGTAATACTTGGTACTGAACTGAAACAAAAATCACTGGTATCACCAATCACTATAGGTACTCCTGCCAGCAGCCCTAATCTATATCTATGCTGCTTATTTGTCTTTTCAAAATGCCTCACTCCACACTACGGCCAGCAGAGGGCGTCAAACACCTGACCCAAACATTCAAATTGCTGCACAAGAACACTTTTCATTGATTAAATGTTAACTCCAACGCAAACTGGATCATTTCTTTTGAACGGCCTAATCTCGAATGTCCTCAAATGTCATCGAAACAGGAAGTTGAAACCAATGAATAAAATCACTTTAATTAAATCTGATAAATACAAGCTTTAGTGAAACACACACACACACACGCCTCCCCTTGTTTCACTGTAAATCCACTTTAGCCAGACAGTCCCGCACAGGTTAGAATGCACTTGGAGGGGATCACTGCTCACGTATCACCTGATGGAGCCATTATGAAAATTGGACGGCCTAAATACAGCTGTGGAGGTGTGTGCTTGAACGCATCGTGCCAGGCCTGTCTGCTGCTGCCTCTGCTATGGGGGATTAAGACGTGGTCCGGGCAGCGCTGCATTCGAGGGCACTCTTAGTATTCTGTGCGTGTCTAGCTCTGAGCGCTGCTAGCATGACAGCAATGCTAAGAAGAGAGCCTTGTGCTAGCTCACTGTAGCAGAGCAGTGAACACAGGGTCTACACAGGCACAGAGTAGGTGGTGTACTTAAATGACATTCTGAAATATACATATTTACATATAGTATATACATATAGTAATCATATCCAATCAAAGGCCATTTGCTTGGACACTGCACCCATCGCAAGAACCAACTAGGTGAAACTCAAGATAAAAAATATAAATCTACACAGCTAATAGTAAAAACAAGGTAGCAGATTTATTCAGAAGGCAGTTTAAAGGTACACTATGTAACATTTCTGGTTAGTGCATCACCTGCTTGTCTCTTTGGATATGTTTGTGCTTAAATGTTCGGCATATTTATAGCATTGAAATTTGCTATTTCCATGGAAAGGCGGGTGGTGCCACCAGGCATTTCAGGTCAGATCTGTGGAGAGGTGGACCCATTCTCAGTAACAATCCATGTTTTTGAGGTATTTATCTGCAATCAAAACCACCTGTAATTGAAGACATGCAAAACAAATATGTTTATTGTCATCTAACATTCCAGGCAAAGAAATTGCATCAGACATTGCAGATGGCATACCCTCCATCAGGAAAGTTGCATAGTGTCCCTTTAAAGCTACCAGTAGATGGTAGATGAAAACCTGTTCTCCCTCCCGTCTCCGCTCACCTGGCCCTTGTTCAGGCTCACACGTGCTCTCTGATCTTCTTCTGTCAGGCTAAAGCTGGAGCACTATCATACCATATGTATCAATAATGTAGATGGCATTTACTAGTGACATGAGAGAATACAACAAGACCAGGTCTTGGTCAGGAGCTTTAAGATCTGAAATGACCCTAGTTTCAACTGCTTACACAGAGAGTTAAAATAGAGTGTTAATGTCAATTCAGGAGACAACCCAAACAAACACAATTTCTTATAAAGGGTTTTGATGCCATCCATGGATGTTAGTGGTCTATCCCGGGCCCTATTCAAACCCTCCTTACGGTTAACAGTACAATCCTGTCCAAGACTTAGCCCACAATCCTGTTCCCCACCCTCACTTCTGCGCAGTAATTTTCCATAAATCTAGAAAAGTAGGATACAAAGCAATATACTACAACTTCACAAACTTGATGTGATGTGTAGTAGTTTCATTAGTGCACGATGATTGTGTTGTCATAGCACTCTGAAGGAGGAGTGGCTTAATATGGGGAGCAGGAACTCAGAGCATCGAAAACAAAACATATTAAACATGTTATTACATTGTTTTGTTTTTTTTTTTGTGTGCAAATATAGCATTTTTAAAACTATAAAATGTAACATGGTGATCTAAATAAATTATGTGTCAGCAATTAATCCCCATAGAAGTGTAACACCCCCTCTATGGTACCGCTGAATAAAATGCCCAATTTGTTGCCAATTATTCTGTCATAGGAGCCATTTTTCTTTGGGATGATTTTTTCGTTCCCATTTTCTTAGCGCTCCTGGAAATCCTGTACTTATTTCACGAGCACAGTGTTCCCTTGCCCAATCTCTATGGGTGGTTTGGAGATTATATTACCTAGATTTGGCACCGTTCAGACTGTCACACACATAAGGCTGGGTGTTTAGAAAGCTGTAAGAAACACATTTTGAAAATGAACTTCCTCCTTTTAACGATCAATCAATTTGAGGCCACCAAATGAGTCTGAAAAACGGTGGTCTATCTGAGCCTGGGAAGATACTACACATGAGGAAAAGTCAACTAGTTTATAAGCATTGGACCAGCACACGCACTTACTCAGGTGGCTTGCCTACTCCAGGTGGGTGGAGAGTACCTGCCTAAAGTGGAGGAGTTTAAGTATCACAGAGTCTTATTCATGAGTGATGGAACAAAGGAGCATGAGATTGCTGGATCGGTGCAGCATCTGCAGTAATGTGGTCACTGTATTGGACTGTTGTGGTGAAGAAGGGGCTGAGTCTCACCTATGATCATGTGCTTTGAGTAATGACCAGAAGGACAAGAACACAATACAAGAGGTCAAAATTTGTTTCGTCCACAGGGTGGCTGGGTGCGCTCTTCAAAAGGAGTCAGCTGAGGTGGTTCAGTTATCTGTTCCAGATGCCTCCTGGACACCTCCATGGGGAGGTGTTCCGGGCATGTCCCACCGGGAAGCCCCATGAAAGACCCAGGACACACAGCAGGGGGTATGGCTCTCGACTGCCCTGGAAAAGGCAGGAGGAGCCAGGAGGAGTTGAAAGAAGTGTCTGGGGTGTTGGACGTCTGGGAGTATCTACTCAGATTGCTGCCTCTGTGACCTGGCCTTGGATAAGCAGAAGAAAATGGATGGATGGTCTACTTTGTTTTTAAAAAAATATATTATTATTTGGCTACTCTACCCATCTCTGATTACATGGTCTTTTTGGCTGAAATATCTAGCAAGTGTAGGGCTCACACTTGTTCACCTAAACACATGCCTGTTCGAATGATTAGTACACTAAAAGGGGGCATGGCAAAATCAAAAGTAATATGATCTGACCAAAACTCCACTCTACACCTGGACAGGAGATGCACAACTATTTATACAAAAGTACAATAAGTCACGAAGCACTCCCAAATCTTCATCTCCTCAGATCATTCATGTTACTTTTCTGTTCTTGTTCCATATAAATTCTTATAGTGTAAATAAAATGATTTGTTAATTAATACAAGGTTTGACTAAGACACCAACAACTGATTAATTGACTAAAGGCTTACAGCCCTGAAATGCTTATGATATAGGTCACGGTTATCCTCTGTGTAAAAACAGCTTTCTTTGCAGTGACATTACACTACAGTGCATATACAGAAGGGTCTCCTCCGAGGCCAGGACTCTGCTGTGAAAGAGACCCTCACCCGCATTGGGATTGTCCTGGTTAAGCAAAGGTCACAATGAAATTCAATATTTAAAGGTTCTATCTTCTGCATTATTCAGGCTTTCAGTGTCAGACACATTGGTATGAATTAGGGTTTAAAATATATGTAAAAAAGTCAAAGACATTCCAAATGAATTTTCTGTGCGTATGTAAAAGCCAACAAAAGGCACAAGGACTTCTACTCTAATGTCACATTGAGGAAAGAAGCAGTTCAAGCGATGCTTAAAAGAAATTATGCCAAAAAAAGAGAACCAAGTAAGTACTGAGCAGTGGGTGTGTATGTATTTTTGGAGCATTGGCGTCTTCAATGCAGGAAAATGAAGATTACTCAAACATGAATCACTCTAAGCACAACTTTGAAAGGGTAAATGAGCAGAAAAAACAACTATAACTCTTAAAATTCACTCTTACATAATATCTCCAAGCTTATTGATTTGAGCTGAAGTGATTAGAATGAGTCTGATTAACGCATGTGGACTTTAAAAACAAGGGGGATCACTTCATTGACTTCTAGGACATCACAAAGTGGAACCAAGCATTATGAGCTCTAAAGACATAATAAACATGTAAAATTACTCAAACAAGTCTGTATTTAGTCCACTGAACAACCCTAAGGTGTTAACGGTCTCCTGAGTGATATTTTGCAAAAGAGTTCAAGGCCCTAATGAATCATTTAGCATCTAGTGATCCGATTTTCTATGTTTATATAATTCCTAAAACTTTTGTCTGATTGTTAGACTTCAATTTTCTTTTGCTATGCACCCTAATTGGATGACTGAGGGATTACACAGACATGCGTGAATTCTGCACCCAATTTATTCCTACATACTTCAAAATAACTCTGCTGTCTGAGGAAGTGTGTGGTTAGCATGGTAGTTAAGTTTGTTTTACCGTCACAGCAAAACGGTAAAGCTCTGGCCTCTGAAAGTTGTGAAAAGTCCTTATTATCACTGTGAATGATTAGGATGCTCAGAATGCATAAGATAAGTGAGGGATAGGTTTGAACCACTGCAAACCGTTTAAAATGAACTAGCTCTGGTTTTAATGTTTTTAGAGACAGTGAATATCAGATATATCGCTTTTTTGTAACTACTAGTTGATTCTGTACAACAAATGACCTAAAAAATGCAGAACACAAGTATTAAAATTAATTTGGAAAAGGACCACTTACACCGTGTTAGAACTGTATTAAAATTAATAACAAACCCATTCATAAAGGTGAAATACTGCCACCATATTTTCATTTTAAAACTCTCCACAGCGAACAGAACACAGCAAAACACCCACCAAACATAACCCAGATTTATCCAGCTAAAAATGGTACTGAGATTATTAATACAGGACAACCAAATGAAAACAGCTTTCTGGAGAAAAATGGAGCCTGGAGAGTTTCCAAAATGACACAGAAGTTGGCTTGTTGATAAGCTAAAAATATATTTCTAACAAGGGACTGGGGGTATAGCTCTTCTAGGACCAATAACAACAAAACAAACAGTGTATGTTCCAAATATTTAAGGGCAAGATTTTATACCAAAGCACAGACTATTTTGTCCATTATTACTGTTACTTGCAATAGTAACACTAATAATGGCAAATTTTCATCAAATGGCAAGTTTCTATGCCTAAATATATTGTTAGTTGCAAAAGTTGGATAAAGTAACAGAGCAAACTACATAGACCATGATCCTTTGCTCCATACACATGCAGTCTCAAATTCCTACTATTAAAGAGCCTGTACCAGACTTTGAACCATGAGTGAAGAACACGCTTCAGAATGAACTATTAGCTCCTCTCACCTTGTCCCTTTTCTTACTTTTCTTATATTTTCTTATTGCGTGAGACTGGGATATTGTTGCATCCCGATTGCAAATGATAAAGTCTGATCAAAAATGCTCAACTGATTCCTGTTGTCATTGGTATTCTACACACAGACACGCTGATGTTGATTGTTCCACAGCTAGCCAAAATGACTGTGCTAAAATGCTTGTTGGCAGGGTCGTAAAGATCATTTTTCAATACCAGATTAATGCTTATTGCCCTTTTAGTCCACGCTTTAGTTTGGGTTGTGATCTGGTTTAGTTCAGTGTCTTTGACTAGTCCTGGTTTAGACTAATCTGCATTTGTTTAGGTTTAGACACTTTCCCTACTGATAACATGAAATATGACAAATTTTGAACCTGATAATTTGTTATTAGTGACAAACCCCCAGAACTTGCTATATTAAAAAACAAAAATCTGCATATGACTGCAGACAGTAGCTCAGTGTTTGTCCACTGATTGGCAGTTCAAATCCCTCTCTCGAAAATAAACATCATTGGTTGAGTGGTGAGATCCACTGACCCACAGGTTGATGGTGCTCCCACAAATGATTATTATTTTTGTGTCCTTGGGCAAGACACTTAACCCACCTCGCCCCCAGTGTCTCCATACACTGGTGTATGTGAATGTGTAACCACTATAGAATATTTAGTTGGTTGGGCTATTGTTTATGGCAATTAACGCATTAAGACGACAGAAGAACAGGCTGCTCAGGGAGCTTGTGCATGAATGACACACACAGAACAGATTGGAATAAAGTAAAATATATTTGGTGAAAGTCAAAACAAAGTGGCATACCATTTAATCAAATTACAATGAACAAAATTAACGGTTTTAAACAACAACAAAAAAAGAAGGCAGTTCTTTGTCAAAGATTTTGACTTTGTGTGAGAGTTCAGTTCAGTTTTTTTTTTAAGTTGTGTGACTTTGTGTAAGAGTTCAGTTTATTCCCTTTTTTTTTTAGGATTCAGTTCAGGTTCAGTTTGTAATCACGCAAATCCGTAATCCACAGTTCGCGGAGCAAAACAAAATATATTAGTCCTACCAGCTCGCCATCAGTAGAGAATCTGTTTGGTCCCATGAAAAAAAACCTGACCATTGAGTCGTGTGTGAGAAGAATGTGGAAAGTAATGTTTAAAGCCGAGTAGTTGTCATCCAGTCCAAACGCCAGTTGCACAGACACAGTGAGAGCGGAGTGGGAGGGGCGGAGGAGCAGACAGGTACAGAGCTGCTCCAGTCATTTATTCACCAACCAATTGGGAGTGAGCCAATCAGGGTCGAACACTGACTAAGTAAGGGTAACCCTAGATGGAAGGGGTTACAGGGTCCCCCCCTGACTCAATGTATGTCCTCGTACATTGACCGGGTTGGCTGCAGACAGCAGATGGAGATGAAGCAGCACCAACTGTAACTTCAGCATCTTCCAGTTCATAACTAAAAGCTGTGCTCAGACCATGGAAAATAGCTTGAAGACTTTTCATCCATGGAGTACCCAATTTGCTGTAATGCAGACGATCCGGGGGTTTCCTTGTTCTGGTGGGACGGCCACTTGGTTGTTCAAATGAGATTGGTGAATCCGAGTCTGACGATCCGGAAGGTGAGTGGTCCAATTCATTTAATCCTTCTTCCCCAGGTTCTGAATGAGGTGTAACATTTGTTACTGGGATATCCACAATAGGAGCAGGTAAGTTTGTTGCCAAGTTAACTTCGCTTGAATCAGATCTTTGAGTAAGCCCCAAATCTTCAGCCAAGGATTCAACCTCAATGTCTGTAGAGTCAGATGGATTTAGAGGGGGTTCATTTGATTGGATAGGTGGGCTTTTCTGTGGAGAATCAGCACAAACAGGCTCCACGCTTGCTGGAGCGATATCCACGGTGGTAGTAAACCTTACTGGTTCAGGAATTGGATTGTACCAATAACTGGGTACAAAATCATCTGGCACAAAGTCTGAATCATCATCATGAGAAGTTGAGTCAGTGGACGCAATCTGAGGTGGTTTTACTATGGGTGCTGGCTTGACTTTGTGTTTGCTGTCGACTGATAAATACCCACAGGGCAAGAGCAAGTCTCGATGAAGAGTTCGTAAGGGTTTGCTTTTGTGCTCTGGTCTAATTGTATACACTGGAAGCTCTTCAGCCCGTTTCACAACCACATAGACATCGGACTCCCACTTGTCTGCAATTTTGTGTTTTCCTCGCAACTTGACATTACGAACGAGCACTCGATCGCCAACCTCCAACTGTGAAGGGGTGACATGTTTGTCAAACCGGCTTTTGTTTCGGGACATGACCTTTTCAGCATTCTCTGTTGCCAGTCTATAGCTCTTTTCCAGGTTTTCCCGTAGTTTCTGGACATACTCAGAATGTGTTTGAGCTGGCTCCTTCACAGGAAGTCCAAAAGCCAAGTCAATGGGTAATCTTGGTTGACGACCAAACATTAATTCATAGGGAGAGAATCCAGTGGTGTCGTTACGAGTGCAATTGTAAGCATGCACAAGTGGCTTAACAAAGTCTTTCCAATGAGATTTGTTTTCTGCAGATAGTGTGCCGAGCATGTTAAGTAGAGTTCTGTTGAAACGTTCAACTGGATTGCCACGGGGGTGGTATGGTGTAGTGTGGACTTTTAAGATGCCTGCCATGTCACATAGTTCCTTCATGGTTCTCGACTCAAAATCTGGCCCTTGGTCGCTGTGTATCCTTTCAGGTATACCATAGTGTACGAAAAAATGGTCCCAGAGAGTCTTTGCAACAGTCTTTGCTTTTTGATTTGGAGTTGGAATGGCAACTGCATATTTGGTAAAGTGATCCGTCATGACCAAAATATCCTTTATCTTGCTCAGACCCGGTTCTAATGACAGGAAGTCTATGCACAGCAACTCCAATGGACGTGATGTTCTGATATTGATCAGCGGGGCAGCTTTCTCAGGCAGAGCTTTCCTCTTGATGCATCGCTCACAGGTCTTCACTTTTACAATGATGTCATTTGCCATTTTTGGCCAGAAAAACCGTGTGCGGACCAGATCCAAGGTGCGGTCGATGCCCATATGCCCCATGCCATCATGTAAACTGCTCAGAACATCAGCACGACACTCGACAGGTAGTACTAGTTGGTACTGAGTCTGATTCCCGAGCTGTCTTCTTCGAACGAGGATGTTATTTTGGAGCTCCATTCGATTTATGTCTCGCAGAAGAAGTGGCAGTTCAGGATATTCTTCCCTTATGGAGGGGGGCGGCGATGCTCCGGTTTCCAGTTGAACAATGACATGTCGGATGGCTGGGTCAGCTCTCTGCTTGGTAGCAATCTCATCAGGACTCAACATCGGAACAGTGGAAGTAAACTGAGTGTCGGCAGTGAAACTGTCCGGGAGGCTGGTGGCATTAGTAGACAACGAATAAATGAGTGCATTTTCAGGGTACACGTCAGGCAAACTGTAGATCAGGTGGCGGTCACAAAGTGCTTGAACTGTGTGCTGGTCAATTGTAATCAAAGTAGGTTCACCCAAATGCTGTTGAGTAAACTTCAGGATCCGCTCTCTCTCCTTCTGAGACATCAAGTCATTTGACAGCTCACCGTGTGGTCTGCGGGAAAGACCATCTGCGTCTGTGTTTGCTTTGCCTGCTCGGTAATGGATCTTGAAGCTGTACGTGGATAGTGCCGACAACCACCTATAACTGGTGGCATCCAGCTTGGCAGAGGTAAGGAGGTAAGTGAGTGGATTGTTATCAGTTATTATCGTGAATGTTGCACCATAAAGATAGTCATGAAATTTTTCGGTCACTGCCCATTTCAATGCTAGAAATTCCAACTTGTGGGCTGGGTATCGGGATTCACATCTTGATAAGCCCCGACTAGCGTAGGTGATAACTCGGCTGTGGCCTCCTTGCTCTTGATACAAAATGGCTCCCAATCCGATGGAGCTGGCGTCAGTGTGCAGAATATAGGGTTTTTGCGGGTCAGCAAAAGCAAGCACCGGAGCCGTAGTGAGCTTTTCCTTGATGGTATCAAATGCTTGTTGACAAACCGCATTCCAACGAGCACCGAACGGCTGCTTGGGATCCAGATACAAAGCAGATTTTAAGGAATTCCGCAGTCGTCTCTGAAGCGGAGGGTAGCCAGATGTAAGTTCGTTAAGAGGCTTCACAATGGTAGAATAGCCCTGGACAAAGCGACGATAATATCCTGCAAATCCGAGGAATGATCTGAGTTCTTTGAGATTGTTTGGAATAGGCCATGATTTTAAGGCCTCAATCTTATCAGGATCAGTCTCCACCCCGTTCTGAGAAACCACATGACCCAAATATCGCACTGAATTCTGGAAGAACATGCATTTCTCAACCGACAGTTTCAATCCAAACTCCTTTAATCTGTGCAGCACTCTCATTAGCCGTTTTTCATGTTCCTCGAGGGTTGGAGCAAACACAATGAGATCGTCAATGAAGACCAGCACTTCCTTCAAATTCATCTCTCCGACACACTTCTCCATCAACCGTTGAAAAGTGCTCGGTGCATTTGTAACTCCTTGAGGCATGCGATTGAATTCAAAGAATCCAAGAGGGCACACGAAAGCCGTTTTACACTTATCAGTTTCCTCCATTTCAATCTGATAGTATCCGGACTTTAAATCCAATACAGAAAACCACCGTGATCCCGATAAAGCTGTGAAGGTATCTTCAAGTTTTGGTAAGGCATAGGCATCTTTGATTGTTTGAAGGTTGAGTTTCCTATAATCTATGCACAGTCTGACAGTTCCATTTTTCTTCCTGACCACCACAATAGGAGATGCAAATGGTGACTCAGACTCTCTGATGACTCCGGACTCCAGGAGTTCTTGTAAATGTTTGCGAACTGCATCAAGGTCTTGCGGATGGATGGGCCGAGGCCTTTGCTTAAATGGAGTTGGATCAGCAAGTTTGATTTGGTGCTTTACCTTGTCTGTTCTGCCAAAATCCACATCATGCTGAGCAAAAACCTCTGGAATGCTGTTCAAGTTCTTGATAATTCTGTCTTTCCATTCAGGGGACAGGGATGTATTGCCAAAGTTGTATTCATATCTTGGCCTGGCTTCATCAGATGGCATCGTTTCAGAAGTGTCCTGGGTAAACTGGTGAGTACAAGACACAGACTGGAAGGCACTTACTTCAGCAATGGCAACTCTGGGGCATAAAGTGACATTGTGCTTTGATTCATTGTGGATAAGCACAGGGACCACACATGGCAGATGGCTGTTGATGTCGACCAGACAAGACTTGACCATCAGACCCCCAGGCAGTGCAAATGAGGTTGGGTGCTCAACCATCACCGACTTCTCTCCCTGCAAACAGCAGGCAATGGTTATGCCTTCCAAAACAACAGTCTGCCCTGCCGGAATTGTTTGAGGTTCAGCAGTATTCAGCTTGACAACTCCATGAAAGCGGTCTTGAGCCAATTTATGGCGTCGCTCTAGCACCGTTAAGGCCATCTGATAACCATGCTGAACAGGCTTGAACTCAACACCAAGCTCACTGAACTGTTGATATGCTTGGTCCAGCGCATTAGTTCCAATGAGGATGGATGGTGTAGAGGTCCTCAAATCTGGTACCACCAGGGCAAGCGTAGCCACCTCAACAGGAGCACCCAGGAACTCAGAAGGGAAGGTGATGTTGAGTTCTATATAACCCAGGTAGGGCACAGCCTGGCCATTTGCTCCCTCGACTTCCAGCAGATTGTTCAATGGTTGGATCTTCTGGTCAGACAGATGGACAGAGTGGAAAGATTGTGAAACTGTGGTAACCTGCGACCCTGTATCCAGCAGACAATTTACAGTGACTCCATCTATAACAATCTGACCTGTACACTTGGTACCAACAAGTCCTTTCGGTAGTTGATGACCTTGGATTTTGGGACATTGGATGGCAGCAGTCTCGGCTCGTCCCTCCTCAGAGACTGCTTCTAGTTTAACTGACCGGTGTTCTTATTCTTGGCCCATGCTTCCCGTCTTTGCTGCAACATCTTTTTCTTTTGTTGAACCAGAGTTGGATTGGCTGAGTTGGTACAGTTAGGGGCAATATGCCCATCCTCTCCACATTTAAAGCAGAACCCTGGTTTGGGCCATGAGGGTTGACCCTTGGCTCCACCTTGTGGCTGACATTTTTTTCCAACAGAGCCTTTACTTTGTTGTGAGAGAAGGGTGGACATCTGTTGCTGAAGTTTTCTCATTTGTTGTTTCAGCTCAGCAATAGTAGCGCTTTCAGCATCGGTGTGGCCACAAGAACACGTGCTTTGAGTGTGCAGCTGCACTCGTTGCTGCTTGGATGAGCCCAAGTGTTTCTTCATGAGGGTTTCTTTCGCCTGCTGCCGATCTTCTTCTGTCCTCAACATTAACAACAGCTCAGAGAATACAGGAGGTTTCGCTTTTCTTTGTTCCAGCTGTAATTTGGTAATCATGGCATTGTCCCAACATCCACGGCAAAACTGTTTTAATAAATGTTTGTCCACATCTTGAGCAGAAACCCCTCCACGCTTCACCACTGTGTTCAAGGTAAGTGACAGGCGCTGCAGGTAAGCAGAGGGCTTCTCTCCGGGGTCTTGTAGGGTATTCAAAAACTGAGCAAATAACTCTTCTCCATCCTGTACAGTGGCATAGGCAGAATCCAACACTTTCAAATAGATTGTAGGCAAAGTGTTTGGTCCCAATGCTCTGACCACATCTGCCGCTGGAGACAACAAACTTTCCAATATTCTTCGTGTCACGTGCAGAGGGGACAAAGCAGGATCTGCCATTAATGATTCAATTTGTGCTCTCCATGCTTCATATTCACTTTCATTTGCAGATTTGGGTGTTTTTCCAGAGAATGTGCGAAGTCTCACAGAAGGTAACGAGTGAGCTGACATTTCCCCTGTCTTGACAATATGCTCCACCACCACTTTTTGGACTTCTGGGGGGTTCAGTTGTGTACTGGAGAGTGAGATTTGTTGCGCTGCAGGTACTGACCCCTGCTGGTCAGATGTAGCATTTTGGATTGCTGCCCCCTGCTGGCCAGGCAAGGGAGCAAACAAATCCACAAATTGATCATCTCCCTCCTCTTCAGTATCCTCATCATTTCCCATATCCGGGTTCATTTCAATTGTGTCCAAGTGCTGACTGATTTGAGTCATGACATCTTTCAGTACAAGTTCAAAATTCTGTCCACTTCTTCGAGCCAAGTATCTCAGCTCATCCAGGTAGTCAGGGGAGGTTGTCGCTGCCCCTCCCACTGTATCTGTGCATTCTACAGGAAAGGTTTGTATACGGAATGAAATGTCTGGTTCTTCTTTTAGGCTGTAATTATATGGCAATATTGGTTCGAGAGTAGTTAAAGCAACAGAGTCAGAAAATTCAATGATCAGGTTTTTAAAGTATGGGCTTGATACATCATTAACATAGGAACTCTTTTCAATGGACCCATATTGTTTTAGAAAACTGATTAATTCATCATCTTTCACCGTATGAGTGACACCAGAAACCATAATGCACTTTGCAGCATTCATTTCAGATAAATTCATGATTTAAGCAGTTCAAATAATATACCCAAGATTCACATAAATGTTAATTCACAAAACCATATCATTCATAACCACAAGCTCCTGGCTAGCTCGCCAAATGTAACCACTATAGAATATTTAGTTGGTTGGGCTATTGTTTATGGCAATTAACGCATTAAGACGACAGAAGAACAGGCTGCTCAGGGAGCTTGTGCATGAATGACACACACAGAACAGATTGGAATAAAGTAAAATATATTTGGTGAAAGTCAAAACAAAGTGGCATACCATTTAATCAAATTACAATGAACAAAATTAACGGTTTTAAACAACAACAAAAAAAGAAGGCAGTTCTTTGTCAAAGATTTTGACTTTGTGTGAGAGTTCAGTTCAGTTTTTTTTTTAAGTTGTGTGACTTTGTGTAAGAGTTCAGTTTATTCCCTTTTTTTTTTAGGATTCAGTTCAGGTTCAGTTTGTAATCACGCAAATCCGTAATCCACAGTTCGCGGAGCAAAACAAAATATATTAGTCCTACCAGCTCGCCATCAGTAGAGAATCTGTTTGGTCCCATGAAAAAAAACCTGACCATTGAGTCGTGTGTGAGAAGAATGTGGAAAGTAATGTTTAAAGCCGAGTAGTTGTCATCCAGTCCAAACGCCAGTTGCACAGACACAGTGAGAGCGGAGTGGGAGGGGCGGAGGAGCAGACAGGTACAGAGCTGCTCCAGTCATTTATTCACCAACCAATTGGGAGTGAGCCAATCAGGGTCGAACACTGACTAAGTAAGGGTAACCCTAGATGGAAGGGGTTACAAATGGGTAAGTGGTTCCTTGATATAAAGCACTTTGAGTGCCTTGAAGGTATGAAAGTGCTATATACAAATGTGACCATTTACCATTAGCCAATAGTAAAACAGTTGGTTAATGCTAACTTGTAACTTTAATGTTATTTGTGAGACTTGTTTAACTGTACACATCAGCTCGCCTGCTGTAGTTCCGACTAAGTCGGTCTAATCTGAGTAACAGAGCTTCAGACAGAGCAGTGCCTCTGGTTATCATTAACCCCCCAGAAAATGTTGAAAACTGGCATATGCCAGTTGAAATGAAAATGGGGGTAGATCAGAGCAGTCTTGAATATATGAGTATATAGTACTCAAACAGTACTTAAACATGTATGAATCACTCTAAACATGATTAACAGCTTAAAAAAGTTGATAGGCTTTAAAATGTCGATAGGTTTTAAATATTAGTGACCAATAGAAAACACCAAGTGTTGTGACGTCACCCAAAACACAGTAGTAATAAGACCTTTTGGTACAAGCCTTCATTTTGTTAACCCAGTCGCTTATTTTTCTCGTACAATCTGGCGACCCTGCTCTGGCATGACGAAGCAGAGAGACTGAGAGGTCTGAGCTGAGCTGGGCTGGGCCAGGGCAGGTCTCTGAGGAGCAGGGTCTCTCTCACCATGGTGACAGAACCAGGCGACAGATGGCTCCACGCGCCCGGCTGCCTTTGTGCATTTGTCTGTGACTCCTGCTGCCACCAACGCACTCACATGTTCTGTGGACAGGGCTGCTTTTGTCAACATGCCACACAAAGTCATCTGTCCTGGGAATTACAGGGGAATGGGGGAAGCCTATTGGAAATCTAACCTATTTTCAGCATTCACACTTTTCCTGGTTTGGGCCCAGTTTAAGTCGCAATATAGATTTGGTTATCCTGTTCTATTCGTGGTTTAGTCTGCTTTAGTTCCAGGTATAATCTGAAGTTTGATGTTGTGATTGTGCAAGTGTGAACAAACACCAAAGCAGAAATGCAGAGATCTATGGCAGTGGTTCTTAAACTTTTCACACCTAGTACAACCCAAGTGCTTTCCAAGTAACACCATATTTGAAATGAAGCTGTATTGGACCTATAACAGGGCTAAACGAGTCTAAAATGAGACTGGATTTCTATGGATTTGATAGTACTCTGTCTGAAATGTTGACATTAAACTCCTTGAACACATATTTTTATCAAGGGCTGGATCACCTGTCAACACATCTGAATATAACTTGTCTCTTCGTAGATAGTTTAAACCCGTACAGTGGACCATTCCAGGCTAAGCTACAACATTTCCTTAGAGACAAGCAGGTGACGCACCATCCACCAGAAAAGTTAAGCTTGTCTCCATGGAGATGTTATTCATTTGCCTGGAAAGTTCCACAGTCACAGTATACCATAAATCAAGTCTAAAACAGGTTCTATTCAAGTCCAAACCAGATAAACACAAAGGGCTGATTCCGTGGCTTACTCTGCCTTTGTGTTTCTGATAAGAGTGACTTTAGTAGTTTACTGGCTACACTTTATTACAGGTCTTAGAATACAGCACTTTAGATGTGTGTCCTGCTTTATTCCATTACTCATTCTCTCCTCAGTAGCTAAGTGGTAAGGCGTGACGCATCTTGACCAAGGACACAGTGACAGTGTTATTTATTGTATTTGTGAATGTGCGTTATAGTGGCAGTGCAAAAGTATAAAATTGTTAAATGATACAAACAAAATAATCATCTTTTAATAACCATAAACCAGGACGAAACATCTGCAATCTGACTATTAAACAGTCAATTCAAACATAGATTTCTGACCTTGGTTTGAATTCAACATGTCATTATTGGTAATTACTGTCTGTGAAAGGAAAACCATCATCAATACAATACTTGTTTGAGCTGCTCCAGTTATGCTCCGGATATCAATTTGCGTGGCAAGTCCAGAATGATATCTCTCTGTATTTTTTATATAGAGCCATATCAGTCTGGTCACCACTGCCTCCGTCGCCCCTCAAGCCAGAACCAAACCATGTGGATGTGAGGTGGGTTAAGTATTCCTCTGTGGGAGCTGGAATCGCATCGCCAACCTGTGGGTCAGTGGATTTGACCGCTCAACCGGCAACGTTCATGATATTTCTTTCCTTTCTTTTTGCCCCAGAAGCAGCCACATTTGTTCTGATACACACGGACCACTGCCTGTCTCTGATTGGCTATTCCACCTGTCAATCACAACTATGTTTTGAACTCCAGACTCATATATTTGTAAAGTGCATATTCTGCATCCAGAATACACAGTTCTCCTGCCTGTTCACTTTGATTTTTCTAGCTACAAAAAAGCGAGGCAGTGAGTTTCCTGGTTCTCTTATGAGGTCAGGGGAGTGTGCGGTCGTGGTAGTGCAGCTCCTGTGTGGTCTAAATCAGAAGAGCTTATCAAGGGTAATTTTGAATTCAATAAGGAAAATCATTATTAAAATAAATTTTATTCAACATAGTAATTTTTTCAAAAAGGAGAACATTGGTGTTATTGCGATATACTGAGTATGTTGTAAATCCTTAGTTGTTTAGTCAATTATTCAGTCTATGGTGTCTTAGTTGATGAAAAATTGGATTAGTTGGCTAATTATGTTATTTATAATGTGTATGGACAACAGAAAAGAAGCAGAAAGGATAAGTTACGGAGCAAGTTAGCTGGGGATTTGGGAGTGAATCATGAGTTTAATCTTCATTTTGTAAATATAAATACACACTTTTCTAGTAATTTTAGTTGTTTTTTTTTGCATAAATAGCAAACACTCCCAGTTGCAGTTGTAGTCTTGTGAGTGCAGTTTGGGTCACATACATAGAGATACATAATAGTTTTGATTGCTTTTGCCACGCCCCCTATATTATAGTCAACTAATCAGTGTGTTTTTAATGTTTTTTTGTTTTTTTTAATGGACTTACACACTTATTTGTTTGGTTTTGGGATTTTTTGCGTTTGTATTGCATTTTGAATAGGGTCCTCATGAAAAAGAGAGCCCAAGTGCTGTCACTAGGTTTACCTATATTAAAAAAATAAAATAAAATAAAATAATAATAATAATAATAATAATAATAATAATAATAATAATAATAATAATAATAATAATAATAATAATAATAATAATAATAATAATAAAATAAAAGGAAAAAAGATAAAGTAAAGTAAGCAGGACATGTCTTTAGTTGCATAAAAATGTATTTACTCAACTACAGCCTTAGTATGCAGTATCAGTTATTCTGTCATTCAATATTGGGATACCGATACTTTTGCAGTATATTATGGGGCCCTAGTTGTGTTAGTGTTGGTCCTGTGAGGCCAGGGCAGTGTGGCTGGATGGAGCAATTCTGTCTCTGCTGTTAACATTGTGACCTATAGCTGCATGAATGTTTTATGTCCTGAGTGTAGAGCCCAGAGGAGGCACAGTGACACGCTGCTCAGAGGACACATAGAACACGTTTTTTTCTCATTCTCAGTATATAGGCATGTCTCATGTGAAAGCTCAGAGCCTCCAGAATTCACTCACTGAGCTGCAAAGGCTGCACTATCACTGATTAATGATTGGCTGCAGGTGCTAGGGTTTAGGTAAGAAAGATTGAGATCAGAGAGAGTCCTTTTAGGTTTATAGTCTGGAATTGGCAACCTACATGTTGGGCTCAGTTGAGGCTCATTCTGCTTTCTGATTTGACAATCGTCTTGAGAACCAAAACACAAATATAAAGAACTTAGCCATCATGTAATTTTATAAGCATTGCTGCGTCCATGTGGTCCTCCAAAAATTGAGAAAATGTTTTTTTTTGTAAGCACATGAACTCTGGCACAAGCCAGAAAAACAACTTGGGTCAAAACCTTGTTCCTGACTTCCACACCTGACATTCCCTGCTCTGTGAAAACTTTTTGAGTAGGTTATTACATTTAAGGGTTGTAGTGTGAGTTATCCATATCCATAAGAGCAACTGAAAGACCAGACATTACAACTACGAAAGTAATGTTAACTAGCTAATGTAAACAAATAACCTAAAATTTAGTTTTGAGGCTGGCAGCAACAACTCTTACTGGTTAGCTCTTTTAAACTCTGTTAATGAGCAGAGCAGACTGAGTCATTTTATTGATGGTGACATCAAAATCCTGACTTTCCAAGATAAAAGCACATGAATGCCAACAAGTTTGAACCCCGACATTTCATCTCAGAATCCCGAGTTCCTGAGGAGCACATGAATGCAGCATATGGCTAAATCAACTTCACAATATAATGATTTTGGGGTCTTTGCATCCTCAATGTGAAAGAATTAAGAATATACTTGAAACAATATAACAGGTAGTAATTCCACCTACCAAAATTTTAATGCAACTGTTTTCACAATGATTTTAACCTTGAAAAAAGCATGCATACATTAATCAAAAGACTACTGCGGGTTGATTTATAATGTTGATACATACAGTAGATAGATACAGGAGATTAGTTATAGCTTTAAAAAAGAGTAAGTTAAATTGATTTACAATAAGCAAACATCTACTCTGTGACAGCTGTGGTTCAGGCTAATTTGAGCACATTCTGATTATACACAGGTAAGAACACATGACATACGCATACACGCAGGACACTTTGCATAGACCTTTTGGACCCCCACGGCGTCAGAGTAGGTGAGGGGCCCATATGTGCACTATAGAGTTAGTCCTTGATTGTGAAGAGCTGTGACAGGGAAGCCTGCACAGTAGGTAGCAGTATTTAAACCAATTCATTATCCCACTTCTTGAGACAAGAGAGCTATTTCTGTCCCAGAACCCTTAATGATTAGTCATATGGCTCCACGGGACATGCAGAAATGCAATGTGGCTAGTTTTCTCAAGTCCGAGTCACAAAAAACCTTTAAATTAGCCTATTAATTAATATATTTATTTATAGCTTTTTACGTTATTGTATTGGTATTTACTTTATTACAACTCACTCATGTGTAAGGAGAATTTAATGTATTTAATATTTGTTTGCAAAAATAAAAAAAAATTATAAACATTAACTCAAATTTATATCATACAATTATATTATACATAGTTGATGCTTTGTCAATTTCATTTTACAAGTTATTTGTTTTTTTTTCTGGGTTCCCGACTTTAGCAAATTTATAAACTCACATATAATGCTTTTTTGTTTTTTTCAACCACTCTTACTATTTTTCTCAACTCTTGGTAGCCACAAGTGCTGCTGACAACCTTTACATTGTTGGACAAACACTCTGACAACTTAAATGCTCTGATAGGTTCTATTTTGAATCCATCATGCTCTGTACCTGATTTATACCGGAAGCACTATATTTTGAATGTTTTGTAGCAGTCAAAGTTTTCCGCACTTGCGCTATACATTAACAACTAGCATGCTAACAGCACAATTTTAGGCAAGTAAC